>NC_134882.1:2141978-2164478 GCF_041734735.1 Babylonia areolata | reverse complement strand
GTTTTTGACTTGCACGTGTGCCACTGTTCGTTCGCTCTCTCTCTCTCTCTCTCTCTCTCTCTCTCTCTCTCTCTCTCTCTCTCTCTCCCTCTCTCTCTCTCTCTGTGCCCCGTTATCGCGGGCTCTGCGTGAGGCAGGCGAGGAGCTAGCGATGCTGACAGGAGAAAATCCCGTGAAGAATTGTTTCCAGCCCTGCATCGTTGATGGGGGAGGATACACGGGGCTTTGGAATGCCGGGGGATGGGGTGGGGTGTGTGTGTGTGGGAGGGGGGTGAGGGGTGTGTGGAGGTGGAGGTGGGGGAGGGGAGGGGGTGTATGTGTGTGTGTGGGGAGTTGTGCAGAAAGATTTTTGGGACAGGATCCCTACACTGTGAATCAGGCCATTGTCACCCTTCAACCCCCCCCCCCCCCCCCCCCCCCCCCCGGTCCCTTTTCCACACACAGCGTCTGGTGGCAGAAGAGGAATGGTGGGTTGTCGCGTCTGGCAAAAAGAGGAACGGATTGTAGTCTGGTGGCAAAATGAGAATGGATTACAGAGTCTGGTTTTTAAAAATCGGAATGGATTGTACAGTCGTGACAAAAGGAGGATTGGGTTGTATCGTCTGAAGGAAAAAAAAAAGAGGAATGGATTGCAGCGTCTGGTGGCAAAAGAGGTGTGGATTGTAGAGTCTGGTGGCAAAAGAGGAATGGATTGTAGAGTCTGGTGGCAAAAGAGGTATGGATTGTAGAGTCTGGTGGCAAAAGAGGTATGGATTATAGAGTCTGGTAGGGAAAGAGGTATGGATTATAGAGTCTGGTAGGGAAAGAGGAATGGATTGTAGAGTCTTGTAGGAAAAGAGGAATGGATTGTAGAGTCTGGTAGGGAAAGAGGTATGGATTGTAGAATCTGGTAGGGAAAGAGGAATGCGTTGTAGAGTCTGGTAGGGAAAGAGGAATGGATTGTAGAGTCTGGTAGGAAAAGAGGAATGGATTGTAGAGTCTGGTGGCAAAAGAGGAATGGATTGTAGAGTCTGGTAGGGAAAGAGGTATGGATTGTAGAGTCTGGTAGGGAAAGAGGAATGGATTGTAGAGTCTGGTAGGGAAAGAGGAATGGATTGTACTGTCTGGTAGGGAAAGAGGAATGCGTTGTAGAGTCTGGTGGCAAAAGAGGAATGGATTGTAGAGTCTGGTAGGGAAAGAGGTATGGATTGTAGAATCTGGTAGGGAAAGAGGAATGCGTTTTAGAGTCTGGTAGGGAAAGAGGAATGGATTGTACTGTCTGGTAGGGAAAGAGGAATGCGTTGTAGAGTCTGGTAGGGAAAGAGGAATGGATTGTAGAGTCTGGTAGGGAAAGAGGTATGGATTGTAGAGTCTGGTAGGGAAAGAGGTATGGATTGTAGAGTCTGGTAGGGAAAGAGGAATGGATTGTAGAGTCTGGTAGGGAAAGAGGTATGGATTGTAGAGTCTGGTAGGGAAAGAGGTATGGATTGTAGAGTCTGGTGGCAAAAGAGGAATGGATTGTAGCGTCTGGTGGCAAAAGAGGAATGCGTTGTAGAGTCTGGTGGCAAAAGAGGAATGGATTGTAGAGTCTGGTGGCAAAAGAGGTATGGATTGTAGAGTCTGGTGGCAAAAGAGGTATGGATTGTATGGCGTCATTCATTTCCTGTATCAATCGGCTTTCAGACACGCACACATACACACTCACACAGGCATGTAACATTTTACGTGTATGGCCCTTTTGTTTATTTGCTCCGTCATGTAGGCAGCCACACTCTGTTTTTCGGGTGTATGCATGCTGGGTATGTTCTTTTTTCTCCATTATCCACCAAACCCTGACACGGATTACAGGATCTTTAACGTGTGTACTTGATCTTCTGCGTGCGTATACACACGAAGGGGGTTCAGGCACTGGCAGGTCTGCACATTGTTATGTTGGCTGGGGAGATCGGAAAAATCTCCACCTTTAACCACCAGGCGCCGTTAGCGAGATTCGAACCCGAACCCTCAGATTGAAAGTCCAACGCTTAAATATTCGGCTATTGCATCCGACGACTACTATTACTACAGCTATTGTTGATAATGATGATGATGTGAATTTATATAGCGCCTATGCTCAGAGTGGGACTCAAGGTGCATTGCATACATGGGTAAATAGAAACACATACACACGCACTCACTCATATGTTGCATCAGACAGACAGACAGACAGACACACACACACACACACACACACACACACACACACACACACACACGAGAAGTTCACAACCAAAGGGAGCAGTGGAATGGTGTGGAGACGTTCAGCACGTTTCAAAACATGTCTGAAACGAATAAAGGGAAGCAACTCTGCAGCACAGAGCGTATTCTGCAGACAGACATGTCAGCCAGAATGCCAATATCTCCACCGTTAGAAAGTAAAGACGCATTAATTAATTAATCATTTCCTTCCTTCCTTCCTTCTTTCTGTTTTAATCCTCTGCAGAGTAATTAAACACTGTGCCCTGAACAAAACTGTATGTCCAAAATATGATAACAATCATAAATACCTGAATAGATAGACAAATAAATAAATAAATGAAGAAATGAATGAATGAGTGAATGAATGAATAAATGAATGAAGGAATGGATAAATGAATAGATAAATTTAAAAAAAACAGCAATAAACAAACGAACAAAAACCAATAAAATAAAAATGGATAAATGAAAAATGAATTAAAAAAAAACAACAACAACCGAACATATCCACCCAGAATATTTTTCAAGAAGTTGCGACGATGATCTAGATTAGTGAACTATCAAAAGGTCAGTGGGAAGTAGATCCTGCATTTACTTAGTATATATATTTTTTTCCTACACAAAATGTTGTTTTGTTTGTTTGTTTTAGTTCCACTAGACGGTATATATCCCGAGGAATGGGAAAGCTACATCAGGCTGATGGTATGTCAGGCTTTTTTTTGCAATGCAGCGAGGCATTTTTTTTCACACGGAGATCCATTAGTCTGTAAGCGCTGCGCCAGCTAAGTAAATGTGTCGGTTTCAGGTTTAGTTTTTGTTGTTGATTTGAATCCTTTATCGCCGGAATAATGCGTTACGTAAGGCGACTGGTCTTCTTCTAATTCAATGCTCTCACATTTTGTTATTAATCTCCGGTGTTTTTCTGCACCTTCGACGCGTATAATGGGTTCTCCACTTTCTCTTTATGTCTGTTTTATCGTTTAACAATTGTTCTTTTTTTCTTTTTTTCAAAAGTCTTTTTAGGTTACATTCTTTGTCATAGCATCACACGAAATTATTCCGTTGTGGACTCTGTACTGTATTGTGGTATAATCATTTTGGATGTATATGTTTATGCGCAACTGTGTGTGTATGTATATGTGCATCTGTGTGTGTGTGTGTGTGTGTGTGTGTGTGTGTGTGTGTGAGAGAGAGAGAGAGAGAGAGAGAGAAAGTGAGTGAGTGAGTGAGTGAGTGAGTGCATGAGTAACACAGCCGAGTATTTTTCATAATCATTTTCTCCGAATATTTACCATAACACGTATCACTGAGCGCGAGCGAGCGTGTGTGTGTGTGTGTGTGTGTGTGTGTGTGTGTGTGTGTGTGTGTGTGTGTGTGTGTGTGTGTGTGTGTGTGTGTGTGTGTGTGTGTGTGTTGCAGCACTGCGGGGTGTGGCTTAACTGGGTCATCCCGCACACTTTGACACCACCTTGACACTGAAACTCTGTGAAGTAATGCACAAGGACTTAGTTTTCTTTTCATATTGAACGTGTAGGGAAAAAAAGAGAAGAAAAACAAACACACACACACACAATTTATATATATATATATATATATATATATATATATACAGAAAAAGACATATTATATATATATATATATATATATATATATATATATTATACACACACACACACATATATATATTTATATGTATTTATATGTATATTAGTACATTATGTACAAATATTAATTTTATACAGACACACGCACACGCACACCCGCACACACACACACACACACACACACACACACACCCGCGCCCGTGCGCACGCGCACGTATACATATTTTTAGACTGACAAAGAGAAGCAATTATGTTGGGAACAGCGTCAAGAAGATCGAATTTGCCAATATATATTCGACGTCCTCTGTATCTCTCCCTTTTCTTCCTTCTCACTTGCTCTCTCTCTCTCTCTTTCATTCTCTCTCTCCCTCTCCCTCTCTCTCTCTTTCATTCTCTCTCTCCCTCTCCCTCTCTCTCTCTTTCATTCTCCCTCTCCCTCTCTCTCTCTTTCTTTGTCAAAGAGAAGTTAGGTGTGTGGAAGGATACCTGATATTTTGACAATCAGACAATTCCACATCAGGAGAGAGAGAGAGAGAGAGAGAGAGAGAGAGAGAGAGAGAGTGTGGAGGGTGGGAGGTGGTGGTCGTTGGGTGGGGGGGGGGGGTTATTCATTTTGTTCTCTTTAAAATGTTATAATTTATCTCACTAATTTGTTTCTCTGTCTCTGCTCCTGTCTCTGTCTCTGCTCCTGTCTCTGTCTCTCTCTGTCTCGGTCTGTCTGTCTCTCTCTGTCCCTCTCTGTCTCTCTCTGTCCCTTTCTCTGTCTCTGACTCGGTGCGTGTGCGTTGTTGGTTTTTTTTGGTGTACAACTAGGCAGGGAGAACGAGAGAGAGACAGAGACGCAGAGAGGGAGAGAGACAGAGAGGGAGAGAGACAGAGACGGAGAGAGACAGAGAGGGAGAGAGACAGAACGAGAGGGAGAGAGACAGAGAGGGAGAGAGACAGAGAGGGAGAGAGACAGAACGAGAGAGAGAAAGACAGAGAGGGAGAGAGAGACAGAGAGGGAGAGAGACAGAATAAGAGGGAGAAAGACAGAGAGGGAGAGAGAGACAGAGAGGGAGAGAGACAGAACGAGAGAGAGAAAGACAGAGAGGGAGAGAGAGACAGAGAGGGAGAGAGACAGAACGAGAGAGAGAAACGGAGAGGGAGAGAGAGACAGAGAGGGAGAGAGAGACAGAGAGGGAGAGAGACAAAACGAGAGAGAGACAGAGAGGGAAAGAGACAGAACGAGAGAGAGAGAGGGAGAGAGGGAGAGAGACAGAACGATAGAGAGACACAGAAAGGGAGAGAGAGAGAGGGAGAGAGAGACAGAGAGAGAGAGAGACAGAACGATAGAGAGACACAGAGAGGGAGAGAGACAGAGAAAGAGAGACAGACAGACAGAGAGGGACAGAGAGGGAGAGAGAGACAGAGATGGAGGGGAGGGGAAACAGACAGAAAAAAAAAAAGAAAAAAAAGAGGACTGAAAGAAAAAAAAAGGAAAAACGTGGGGGGAAAAATAAGGAACGAACAAACAAAACTACTCCCTTGCCCTCCCCCACCCCGCCACCCTCCCCAGTCCCCCCCTCAATACAGACCACAAACAAACAAACAGAAAAACCAGCACAATTCAGTTTGTTTCAGTTTGAAGGGGGTGTCAAAGCGCTCACGTGCTACAGTTGGCAGTCTGACAGACACCGTGCCTCAACCCTCAACCACGAAATACAGTAAGAAAGAAAAAAAGACATTCCAATGAAAAGAAATATCACAAGAAAGAAACATCCAAATAGAGAGATAAATATGTTGGTTTTTTTAGATAACCAAAAGAGAAAGAGAAGGGGAAAAATGAAATAAAGTAACAAGAAAAAAGAGAAAGGAAGGAAAGAGAGAAAGGAAAGAAAAGAAAAGAAAGGACGAACGAAGAAAGAAAGAAGGAAAGAAAGAAGGAAAGAAAAAGTAAGAATATAAAAAGACCAAGCGAAGAAATGAACCGCAAAGCAAATGGCCATCACCACAATTCGGTGTCCGGGAATCTGAACTGACATTTTATCACGCTCCTGGACAATTTAGAGACAGACCCCGAACATCTCTCAAGACGAACCGATTGGTGTGTAAAGTGGCAGAGGAAAGAAATCCTACCAGGAGCTACCTTTTCCACCCCTTGTAACTTCATCTGATTGAAGTCTTTCTCCTTGGCGCTGAAAACGAAACAAGAAAACAAACCGAAATGAGGAGATGAAGTACGGAGAAGAGACCCGAGAAACAAAATGCCAAAAGGAAACAGACATCACACTTGTCCTGACAATGTTGTGTTCATCAAGTGTGCTTCTGTGTAATGTAGAGTTTGTGTGGGTGACCATCATAGTTGTCCGTCTGTCTGCCTGTGTGCTTTTGGCTTGCCTTATGTTAAAATGACTGCTTTTCCCAGAAACAATCTTCGTGCAGGTGGATATACATGATGAAACACACACGCGCACATACACACACATACACACACACGCACGCACGCACGCACGCACTTACGCAGATTAACAGATGGACACGAGACTGTGAATGAGATGGAGACAGAGACAAATAGGTAGGTAGGTAGACAGATGGATTGAGAGAGAGAGAGGCAGAGACAGAGACAGAGAGAGAGAGAGGCTGTGAGGGGGAGGGGGAAGTCAGAAAAAGAGTTTCTTTGAAAGGTAAACAATCAGATGATGGCTATAGTCACTACTGTGGAGTGGTGGCCTAGAGGTAACGCGTCCGCCTAGGAAGCGAGAGAATCTGAGCGCGCTGGTTCGAATCACAGCTCAGCCGCCGATATTTTATCCCCCTCCACTAGACCTTGAGTGGTGGTCTGGACGCTAGTCATTCGGATGAGACGATAAACCGAGGTCCCGTGTGCAGCATGCACTTAGCGCACGTAAAAGAACCCACGGCAACAACATGGTTGTTCCTGGCAAAAGTCTGTAGAAAAATCTACTTTGATAGGAAAAACAAATAAAACTGCACGCAGGCAGGGAAAAAAAGAAAAAAAAAAAAGGGTGGCGCTGTAGTGTATCGACGCGCTCTCCCTGGGGAGAGCAGCCCGAATTTCACACAGAGAAATCTGTTGTGATAAAAAGAAATACAAATAAAATACTGTCAAATCGACGTATGACAAATGGAACTACTAGTGCTCCAGTAACTACCATCCCCACCAGATTGACTTGTATATTTGGTATTGTTACCATCACGTGTGAACAAGCAATGCATTTTGTTCTTTCCTTAACGTGCTTTCTTCCTTTTCTTTGCATTGTACATAAAATTATGTCTTTCTGTCGTTTCTTTTCTTCTTTCCTTCAGATGTTTCTTGTTTTGATTTTTGTCCAGTCCGATTCTCTCGTTCCTCCATCGAATGGTTCATGCGTCTTTGGCGATTGATAATTATTGTTTGTTCGTTCGTTCCATTCAACTGTCTCTCCTTCCCTTCTTTAATCCTGCCTTCCCTCCTTCATTCCTTTCTTGTTTCATTGTTTTTCCTTCCCTCCTTCATTCCTTTCTTGTTTCATTGTTTTTCCTTTTCTCCTTCATTCCTTTCTTGTTTCATTGTTTTTCCTTCCCTCCTTCATTCCTTTATTGTTTCACTGTTTTTCCTTCCCTCCTTCATTCCTTTCTTGTTTCATTGTTTTTCCTTCCCTCCTTCCTTCCTTTCTTGTTTCATTGTTTTTCCTTCCCTCCTTCATTCCTTTCTTGTTTCATTGTTTTTCCTTCCCTCCTTCCTTCCTTTCTTGTTTCATTGTTTTTCCTTCCCTCCTTCCTTCCTTTCTTGTTTCATTGTTTTTCCTTCCCTCCTTCATTCCTTTCTTGTTTCATTGTTTTTCCTTCCCTCCTTCATTCCTTTCTTGTTTCATTGTTTTTCCTTTTCTCCTTCATTCCTTTCTTGTTTCATTGTTTTTCCTTCCATCCTTCATTCCTTTCTTGTTTCATTGTTTTTAATTCTCTCCTTCATTCCTTTCTTGTTTCATTGTTTTTCCTTTTCTCCTTCATTCCTTTATTGTTTCATTGTTTTTCCTTCCCTCCTTCATTCCTTTCTTGTTTCATTGTTTTTCCTTCCATCCTTCATTCCTTTCTTGTTTCATTGTTTTTCCTTCCATCCTTCATTCCTTTCTTGTTTCATTGTTTTTCCTTTTCTCCTTCATTCCTTTCTTGTTTCATTGTTTTTCCTTCCCTCCTTCATTCCTTTCTTGTTTCATTGTTTTTCCTTTTCTCATTCATTCCTTTATTGTTTCATTGTTTTTCCTTCCCTCCTTCATTCCTTTATTGTTTCATTGTTTTTCCTTCCCTCCTTCATTCCTTTCTTGTTTCATTGTTTTTCCTTCCCTCCTTCATTCCTTTCTTGTTTCATTGTTTTTCCTTCCCTCCTTCATTCCTTTATTGTTTCATTGTTTTTCTCTCCCTCCTTCATTCCTTTCTTGTTTCATTGTTTTTATTCTCTCCTTCATTCCTTTCTTGTTTCATTGTTTTTCCTTCCCTCCTTCATTCCTTTCTTGTTTCATTGTTTTTATTCTCTCCTTCATTCCTTTCTTGTTTCATTGTTTTTCCTTCCCTCCTTCATTCCTTTCTTATTTCATTGTTTTTCCTTCCCTCCTTCATTCCTTTCTTGTTTCATTGTTTTTCCTTCCCTCCTTCATTCCTTTCTTGTTTCATTGTTTTTATTCTCTCCTTCATTCCTTTCTTGTTTCATTGTTTTTCCTTCCCTCCTTCATTCCTTTCTTATTTCATTGTTTTTCCTTCCCTCCTTCATTCCTTTCTTGTTTCATTGTTTTTAATTCTCTCCTTCATTCCTTTCTTGTTTCATTGTTTTTCCTTCCATCCTTCATTCCTTTCTTGTTTCATTGTTTTTAATTCTCTCCTTCATTCCTTTCTTGTTTCATTGTTTTTCCTTCCCTCCTTCATTCCTTTCTTGTTTCATTGTTTTTATTCTCTCCTTCATTCCTTTCTTGTTTCATTGTTTTTCCTTCCCTCCTTCATTCCTTTCTTGTTTCATTGTTTTTATTCTCTCCTTCATTCCTTTCTTGTTTCATTGTTTTTCCTTCCCTCCTTCATTCCTTTCTTGTTTCATTGTTTTTCCTTCCCTCCTTCATTCCTTTCTTATTTCATTGTTTTTCCTTCCCTCCTTCATTCCTTTCTTGTTTCATTGTTTTTAATTCTCTCCTTCATTCCTTTCTTGTTTCATTGTTTTTCCTCTCCTCCTTCATTCCTTTCTTGTTTCATTGTTTTTCCTTCCCTCCTTCATTCCTTTCTTGTTTCATTGTTTTTAATTCTCTCCTTCATTCCTTTCTTGTTTCATTGTTTTTCCTTCCCTCCTTCATTCCTTTCTTGTTTCATTGTTTTTAATTCGCTCCTTCATTCCTTTCTTGTTTCATTGTTTTTCCTTCCATCCTTCATTCCTTTCTTGTTTCATTGTTTTTCACCTCATACATTCTTTTCTCCTTTCCGACATTTTCAGGTTTTGTTGTTTGTTCTTCACTTCTTTCTTTTTCTTTCGTTCATTCAGTCTTCGTGGTGTTCACCCGATACAAAGCACCTGGATAACAATTTGCATGCATCTGACATCACACCGTAACGACTTTTAACGCCTTCCACTGCTCTGAAAAGAAAACAGAAGACTTCCATGCTTTCCTGGGGGGAAAAGCGATGGCCATCACAATGTTTGGAGATCACGTCAGTCTTCAAATGGCCTTTTTGTTCCCGCGAAACACTCTTTGCCGTGAAGACTGGTCTGGAATTAGACACGGAGCAATAAGGAGTCAGGATTGGAGTAGGTGGGTGGGTGAAGTGTGTGTGTGAGGAGGGAGGGGGGAGGCCGGGGGTCTGGGGGGGGGGGGGGGGGGGGAGTTGGAGGAGAGGCTCAGCAGAAAATAAAAAACAGGGAAAGCTGAGTGTTAAAACGAGATAATGAGTTTGAGAGTGGAGGAAGGGGAGAGAGAAGAGAGAAGGGTAGCAGAGAGATATAGGGAAGGAAAGAGAGAGAGCCAGAGAAAGAGAGAGAAAGGATGAAGGAATGAATGAGTGAACGAATGAATGAGTGTGTGAGTGAGTGAATGACTAAATGTTTTATTGCACACAGGCCATGCTGATGATTAGCATTCCATTGACATCCCTGTGAGTATTCAAAATCCTTCAAGACACTGAAACAGCGTGCATCAACACCAATGTTCTTCAACAGGTTTGGAATGCACATAATCATCCCGAAATGTCAGAAATGTGTTCAATATTTTACTAAAATCAATTTTCATACTGATACTTCCTATCAAACATAATGTTCTTCATGATTTAAGTATTACTTCTGTATTTCTCTCTTTTTTTTTTATCACAACAGATTTCTCTGTGTGAAATTCGGGCTGCTCTCCCCAGGGAGAGCGCGTCGCTACACTACAGAGCCACCCATTTTATTTTGTATTTTTTCCTGCGTGCAGTTATATTTGTTTTTCCTATCAAAGTAGATTTTTCTGCAGAATTTTGCCAGGAACAACCCTTTTGTTGCCGTGGGTTCTTTTACGTGCGCTAAGTGCATGCTGCACAGGGGACCTCGGTTTATCGTCTCATCCGAATGACTAGCGTCCAGACCACCACTCAAGGTCTAGCGGAGGGTTGAGAAAATATTGGCGGCTGAGCTGTGATTCGAACCAGCGCGCTCAGATTCTCTGATTTCCTAGGCAGACGCGTTACCTCTAGGCCATCACTTGTCCGCGCTTCACTGAATGAAAACAGCTATATTTTGCTACGGAACAGGATGGCTGCTGTGTACACCGTCCAGCAGAAATTACATCTGAAGATTGACTTTGAACCAAGAAACCATTTTTTAAAATCATTTTTTAGATTGGAATATATTGGACATGCATATATCAAATGTTGTTCACCTTCCTTTACACTTTTACAAATTGGGCAAAACCTTGCGGCCGGGTTTTTATCTGTCACAGTTGTTACTTAATGGCAAAACTCCAAGTCTTGGTCATGTCAAAGTGACTCTGAGACAATAAAAATCCAAATGTTCAAAGCAAAGTCCAATTCTGAAATAACCTTACACGGATGATTATGAATCCTATCTCTCCTTACCCCTGACAGATGCCGACCATTCTTGCATGTACATATCAACCAGCCCCAGTTTGAACTGTAACATCTACATCTGAACGTCATCAACTGCTTGATTCAACCAAACTTGAATGAATCCAGTTTTACATACATACATACATACATATATACTTCACATACATACATACATGCATACATACGAGTGCGCGTAGACACAAACACATACACACACAAGCACATAAAAACTCAAATATCACCCACAGTTTGAAAACACACACAAAACAACAACAACAACAACAGAAAATAAAACTGTTAGCTTAAGAATACTATCCTTTATTTTCAGTCTAATATCCTCATCTTAGATGAACAGACTATAAATAAATAAAGGAACGTTAGCTTCAGGGGAGGAGGAACGAGCACCCCAGCTCACCAGCTCTTTATCAAACACTCCTCATGAAACGTGAAGTGTTTCCCTTTTTTCGGGGGTGATCACAATAGTGGAAATGGCTTCATCGTTTCCCTTAAAAGCCGTCCACAGCCTTAAAAAAACACCCTTGGGCCTTTTGTGCTACCGCTTCACCCCGTCTATCTCGTCTCTCTGGAATCCAAGGGTATGACGTGAAACGTGTCATATTTCCGGGGTGGGGGTGGGGAGTGAATACATCAGCCGAGTACCGCCTTTTCTGTGCAGTGTTCAGAAAAAAAAGAGAAGAAGAAAAAAGAGGCTTTGAGAAAGTGCCTTCGGGTTCTGTGATGGTGCCAGGCTTTAGAATGGCCAGATCGGAAAGCACTGAGGATGAATTATGATACCTCGAACAGTGCTGTATTTTTTCTGAAAGTTCAGCGCCACCAGCACCACCACCTTCGTCATACCTACTACCCCCAGTAAATCCACCACGATGATTCTGTTAGCAATTGTCTAACTCAGCTAACTAAGGAGGAAGGTGGCAGAATGGTTAAGACGCTCAGCTGCCAATACAGAGAGTCCGTGAGGGTGTGGGTTCGAATCCCGCTCTCGCCCTTTCTCCTAAGTTTTTACTGGAAAATCAAACTGAGCGTCTAGTCTTTCGGATGAGACGATAAACCGAGGTCCCGTGTGCAGCACGCACTTGGCGCACTGAAAAAGAACCCATGGCAACGCGAGTGTTGTCCTCTGGCGAAATTACGTAAAATGAAATCCACTTTCATAGGTACACAAATATGTAAGCATGCACTCAAGGCCTGACTAAGCGCGTTGGGTTATGCTGCTGGTCAGGCATCTGCTCAACAGATGCGGTGTAGCGTCTATGGATTTGTCCGAACGCAGTGACGCCTCCTTGAGAAAGTGAAACTGAAACTGAAACTAACTCAGCTTGTTAGTGCAACAACAACAACAACGCCAACAACAACAAAACTGCCTTTCGGAGAAGGTATCCGTCACCGTGTGTGACGTTTTTAGGGTGTAGAAGGTTCGATTCACAGCAATCTTTCTAGTTCACTTGCGACTCCTATGCTTCGTACGTTGCACATGTTTCATAAACACTCTTTCCCTGTCTTTCTTTCTTTTTTTTCTCTCATTCATTCTTTATATTTACGCCCCCCCTTCCCGCTCTCCCTTTCTTTGCCTGCATCTCTCTCTCTTCTTCTCTTTCTCTCTCATCTCCTCCTGCTCCTCTTCCTCTTTAAACTTCGTCCTTTCGTCTTATTCCTCCTCCTCCTCCACTTCCTCCTCTTCATCATTAGTACGTCCCCTCTGCATATTTCCGTCTTGAGTCCTTGAAACGAAGATGCCCGTAACATTTACGCCTTCATTTTTCATTGTGGTTTTCTCTCCTCTGCTGCTCGGTTTCTGGTTTCCGGAGTACAAAGGACAACGTAAGTAACCAGATGAACGTTAATGGTTCCAGAAAGGTCATGCTTCCAGAAAGGTCAAAGGAAAGAACTTCCTTAAGGGTCCCGTATCCGGTTACTGTGGACGGCTGGTTTGGGGGGGGGGGGGGGAGAGTTCTGGAGGTTTTAAAAGTTGAGCTGAACTTTTATTTCTTTTTCTTTTTGTCATAGCATGCTCTGTATCACTGATAGTCTTTGTCTTTTTGTCTTTGTCAATACGTGATCTGTATCATTGATTGTCTTTGTCAGGATGACGGCAACTGGCTGTGTCTGACTGAAGTGTGTTGCTGTGTCAGGCTGACGGCAACCGGCTGTGTCTGACTGAAGTGTGTTGCTGTGTCAGGCTGACGGCAACTGGCTGTGTCTGACTGAAGTGTGTTGCTGTGTCAGGCTGACGGCAACTGGCTGTGTGTGACTGAAGTGTGTTGCTGTTTCAGGCTGACGGCAACCGGCTGTGTGTGACTGAAGTGTGTTGCTGTGTCAGGCTGACGGCAACCGGCTGTGTCTGACTGAAGTGTGTTGCTGTGTCAGGCTGACGGCAACTGGCTGTGTCTGACTGAAGTGTGTTGCTGTGTCAGGCTGACGGCAACTGGCTGTGTCTGACTGAAGTGTGTTGCTGTTTCAGGCTGACGGCAACCGGCTGTGTGTGACTGAAGTGTGTTGCTGTGTCAGGCTGACGGCAACCGGCTGTGTCTGACTGAAGTGTGTTGCTGTGTCAGGCTGACGGCAACTGGCTGTGTCTGACTGAAGTGTGTTGCTGTGTCAGGCTGACGGTAACTGGCTGTGTGTGACTGAAGTGTGTTGCTGTTTCAGGCTGACGGCAACTGGCTGTGTCTGACTGAAGTGTGTTGCTGTGTCAGGCTGACGGCAACTGGCTGTGTCTGACTGAAGTGTGTTGCTGTGTTAGGCTGACGGCAACCGGCTGTGTCTGACTGAAGTGTGTTGCTGTGTCAGGCTGACGGCAACTGGCTGTGTCTGACTGAAGTGTGTTGCTGTGTCAGGCTGACGGCAACTGGCTGTGTGTGACTGAAGTGTGTTGCTGTTTCAGGCTGACGGCAACTGGCTGTGTCTGACTGAAGTGTGTTGCTGTTTCAGGCTGACGGCAACTGGCTGTGTCTGACTGAAGTGTGTTGCTGTGTCAGGCTGACGGCAACCGGCTGTGTCTGACTGAAGTGTGTTGCTGTGTCAGGCTGACGGCAACTGGCTGTGTCTGACTGAAGTGTGTTGCTGTGTCAGGCTGACGGCAACTGGCTGTGTCTGACTGAAGTGTGTTGCTGTGTCAGGCTGACGGCAACTGGCTGTGTCTGACTGAAGTGTGTTGCTGTGTCAGGCTGACGGCAACTGGCTGTGTCTGACTGAAGTGTGTTGCTGTGTCAGGCTAACGGCAACTGGTTGTCAGCAACCTGCCTGTTGGGCTCAGAAATAACATAGCCTAACGGGATGTAGCGAAGAGTACTTGCAGTACAGAACAGAATCGGTATCATCATCAGTAGCTCAAGGAGGCGTCACTGCGTTCGGACATATCCATACATGCTACACTACATCTGCCAAGCAGATGCCTGACCATCAGCGTAACTCAAAGCGCTTAGTCAGGCCTTGAGGAAAAGAAAAAGAAAAAGAGAGAGAGAGAGAGAGAGAGAGAGAGAGAGAGAGAGAGAGAGAGAAGAAATGTCATTCAAACAAATAAAGAAATAAATGAATATCTTGATACAAAAAGAGAATAAATAATTAAACAAATAAAGAAGTAAATGAATATTTAAATCTAAAAATAGGAAAGGAAAAAAACAATCAAAAATAAAATAAAAGGACAATAATGATAATAAATAAACAAATAAGCAAATAAATGTAAAACATGCACACACACACACACACACACACACACACACACACACACACACACACACACACACACACACACACACACACACACAAGCACACACACATGCATAACAGATAATGCAACAAATATGCAGTACAGGACAGGACAATTTGAGTCATTCCTGTATGCAGAGTCACTGATATTTCCAAGAACACTACCGGAAACTCGTGAGCACACTTTGATGCTGCGTGAGATAAACTAAGTTAACACCACGTGGTTAGTGATCTGGGGGGAACAATTAGACCTGGCGGGGAACATACTGTGGGTTAACACCACGTGGTTAGTGATCTGGGGGGAACAATTAGACCTGGCGGGGAACATACTGTGGGTTAACACCACGTGGTTTGTGATCTGGAGAACAATTAGACCTGGCGGGGAACATACTGTGGGTTAACACCACGTGGTCAGTGATCTGGAGAACAGTTAGACCTGGCGGGGAACATACTGTGGGTTAACACCACGTGGTTTGTGATCTGGGGGGAACAGTTAGACCTGGCGGGGAACATACTGTCGGTTAACGCCACGTGGTTAGTGATCTGGGGGGAACAATTAGACCTGGCGGGGAACATACTGTGGGTTAACACCACGTGGTTAGTGATCTGGGGGGAACAATTAGACCTGGCGGGGAACATACTGTGGGTTAACACCATGTGGTTTGTGATCTGGGGGAAACAATTAGACCTGGCGGGGAACATACTGTGGGTTAACACCATGTGGTTTGTGATCTGGCGAACAATTAGACCTGGCGGGGAACATACTGTGGGTTAACACCACGTGGTTTGTGATCTGGAGAACAATTAGACCTGGCGGGGAACATACTGTGGGTTAACACCATGTGGTTTGTGATCTGGGGGAAACAATTAGACCTGGCGGGGAACATACTGTGGGTTAACACCATGTGGTTTGTGATCTGGCGAACAATTAGACCTGGCGGGGAACATACTGTGTGTTAACACCACGTGGTCAGTGATCTGGGGAGAACAATTAGACCTGGCGGGGAACATACTGTGGGTTAACACCACGTGGTTTGTGATCTGGAGAACAATTAGACCTGGCGGGGAACATACTGTGGGTTAACACCACGTGGTCAGTGATCTGGGAACCAATTAGACCTGGCGGGGAACATACTGTGGGTTAACACCACGTGGTTTGTGATCTGGGGAGACAATTAGACCTGGCGGGGAACATACTGTGGGTTAACACCACGTGGTTAGTGATCTGGGGGGAACAATTAGACCTGGCGGGGAACATACTGTGGGTTAACACCACGTGGTTTGTGATCTGGGGAGACAATTAGACCTGGCGGGGAACATACTGTGGGTTAACACCACGTGGTTTGTGATCTGGAGAACAATTAGACCTGGCGGGGAACATACTGTGGGTTAACACCACGTGGTTAGTGATCTGGGGGGAACAATTAGACCTGGCGGGGAACATACTGTGGGTTAACGCCACGTGGTTAGTGATCTGGGGGGAACAATTAGACCTGGCGGGGAACATACTGTGGGTTAACGCCACGTGGTTAGTGATCTGGGGGGAACAATTAGACCTGGCGGGGAACATACTGTGGGTTAACACCACGTGGTTAGTGATCTGGAGGGAACAATTAGACCTGGCGGGGAACATACTGTGGGTTAACACCACGTGGTTTGTGATCTGGGGGGAACAATTAGACCTGGCGGGGAACATACTGTGGGTTAACGCCACGTGGTTAGTGATCGGGGGGGAACAATTAGACCTGGCGGGGAACATACTGTGGGTTAACACCACGTGGTTAGTGATCTGGGGGGAACAATTAGACCTGGCGGGGAACATACTGTGGGTTAACACCACGTGGTTAGTGATCTGGGGGGAACAATTAGACCTGGCGGGGAACATACTGTGGGTTAACACCATGTGGTTTGTGATCTGGGGGAAACAATTAGACCTGGCGGGGAACATACTGTGGGTTAACACCATGTGGTTTGTGATCTGGCGAACAATTAGACCTGGCGGGGAACATACTGTGTGTTAACACCACGTGGTCAGTGATCTGGGGAGAACAATTAGACCTGGCGGGGAACATACTGTGGGTTAACACCACGTGGTTAGTGATCTGGAGGGAACAATTAGACCTGGCGGGGAACATACTGTGTGTTAACACCACGTGGTTTGTGATCTGGGGGGAACAGTTAGACCTGGCGGGGAACATACTGTGGGTTAACACCACGTGGTTAGTGATCTGGGGGGAACAATTAGACCTGGCGGGGAACATACTGTGGGTTAACACCACGTGGTTTGTGATCTGGGGGGAACAATTAGACCTGGCGGGGAACATACTGTGGGTTAACACCACGTGGTCAGTGATCTGGAGAACAATTAGACCTGGCGGGGAACATACTGTGGGTTAACACCACGTGGTTTGTGATCTGGGGGGAACAATTAGACCTGGCGGGGAACATACTGTGGGTTAACACCACGTGGTTTGTGATCTGGGGAGAACAATTAGACCTGGCGGGGAACATACTGTGGGTTAACACCACGTGGTTTGTGATCTGGGGAGACAATTAGACCTGGCGGGGAACATACTGTGGGTTAACACCACGTGGTTTGTGATCTGGAGAACAATTAGACCTGGCGGGGAACATACTGTGGGTTAACGCCACGTGGTTTGTGATCTGGAGAACAATTAGACCTGGCGGGGAACATACTGTGGGTTAACACCACGTGGTTTGTGATCTGGAGAACAATTAGACCTGGCGGGGAACATACTGTGTGTTAACACCACGTGGTTTGTGATCTGGAGAACAATTAGACCTGGCGGGGAACATACTGTGGGTTAACACCATGTGGTTTGTGATCTGGGGGGAACAATTAGACCTGGCGGGGAACATACTGTGGGTTAACACCACGTGGTTTGTGATCTGGGGGGAACAATTAGACCTGGCGGGGAACATACTGTGGGTTAACACCACGTGGTTTGTGATCTGGAGAACAATTAGACCTGGCGGGGAACATACTGTGGGTTAACACCACGTGGTTTGTGATCTGGAGAACAATTAGACCTGGCGGGGAACATACAGCGTTCAAAGACGGCAACTCCGTCGTGAAAACTGGTTTGAAAAACAACAAAACAACAAATATAAAAACCCATGAAATCAACAACAACAAAAGAAAAAGAAAATATAAAAAGGACTCTCTCTCTCTCAAGATATATTTATCTATATATATATATATATATATATATCTGTGTGTGTGTATGTGTGTGTGTGTGTGTGTGTGTGTGTGTGTGCGTGTGTGCCATGGACATCCCCCAAAACGGAGTACAGCTGCCTAGATATGGCGGGGTAAAAACGGTCACACACGTAAAAAGCCCACTCGTGTACAAACGAGTGAACGTGGGAGTTGCAGCCCACGAAGAAGAAGAAGAAAAAGAAAAATGCCTTGGGCAACTCTTACTTCTGCCTTTGTTTTCCGCATGGTGGAGGGGTGGGGCGATTCTGGTCCTCATTAGAATGGAACCCCGGACACTCCCGGCCGAGAAAGGACAGTGCTAGGTTACCTTTCCTCCCACTCGAAAATTTGCCCTTTTCACGTCGTTCTTTCCGGCACTGAAGACGCACCAGCAGAACAACAGACAGGAAAAAAACAAAGCAAAACAAAACACAAAATAAAAAAAATGTAGACATCATTTAAGACGAAACGCCGAAGCAATGTGATTGTGATGACTCGACACACACACACAAAAAAGGAGGCGCATCGTGTGTATTTCTGAACGTTGACAAGACAAAAAGAAAGGAGGGCAGATCAGATCGAGAAAGAAGTAAGAAAGAAAGAAAGAAAGAAAGACAGAAAGAAAGAAAGACAGACAGAAAGAAAGAAAGAACAAGCAACTGAGAATTGTACAAAGAGGAAAGGAAAATGGAATGCAAGAAAGAGAAGAAAAGAAAAAAAGGAAAGAAAGAAAGAAGGAGAGAAGAAAGAAAGAGACGGTGAGGGAGGTATGAGGATTTTATATAATTTGTTTCTATCACTGTCTTTCCATCTGTCAATTTGCCTGTTTAATTCTTCATCAACGCAATTCGTTGAAAGAGAAAAACAACCTACAACAACAATGGCAACAACAACAACACTGGCAACAACAACAACAACAACAACACTGGCAACAACAACAACAACAACACTGGCAACAACAACAACAACAAAAACAACACTGGCAACAGCAACAACAACAACAATGGCAACAACAACAACAGCAACAACAATGGCAACAGCAACAACAATGGCAACAACAACAACAACAACACTGACAACATAGCCATTTCATTTCTCTCGATTGTTTTTGTTTCTGTGAGTGTCTGTCTCTGTACTTCTGTTTGTCTGTTCGTCTGTCCTTTCTTTTCGATTTGTCCCCTTCTCTCTCTCTGTCTCTGTCTCTGTCTCTGTCTCTCCATCTACCTCCTCCCCCGTGCCCCTTCCTCACGCACTAAATGGTTTGAACACACTGTTATCCCCACCTTCTCTCTCGCCAACTGTCTGGTGCCTTTCTCTCACGCCCCCTCCCCCTTCACCCCAACTCCCATCTCCACTGTATGTAATCTCAGACCAGTTTTCTCTTTTTCCTTAGTTTTTGGTTAAGCAAAGTGTGCGTTTCTAAAGAAAAGAGACAAAAAAGCCACTTGAGCACTGGTTATCTTCAAACATTGTGCAGGCGATTACATTTTTTGTGTCCTTCAGGAGAGCATAGCCAGAGCTTTGCGTTCTTCTTTCCAGAGTTGTGGAAGGCGTTAAAAGCCGTTAAGATGTGATGTCAGATGCAATCGTTATCCACGTGTTTTATATCAGAAGAACGAAGGAAAGACTGAAGGGGAGATCTGTTTTAGAATAAAGAAAGAGAAACAAGGGAGGGAAGAAAACAAAGTACCAAGTTATGGAGTAACGAGAGCATGGAGGCATAAATAAGGAAGGAAGAAAGAAAAGTTGAGAGAAAGAAAGAAAGTAAGAAATAAAAGTAATAAAGAAGGAAAGATAAAAAGGAATGAATATAGAGACAGAATGAAAGCCGGAAGAAATGAAGAAGAAGAAAAAAGAAAAGAACAATGAAAAGAAAGGAAAGAAGAAGAGGAGGAAAAGGAAGAAGAAGAAACTGCAAAAACAATCAATTAATGGGAAAGAATAAAACAGAGCACACACACACACACACACACACACACACACACACACTAATAAAAGAAAATAATTTTCCAAAGAAAGTGCAAAGAGATATATGATATTTCTTATATCATTTTTCATCACAGCACGTTTTTTCCATTCAAAATCCGGGCTGCGTGTCGCCGCTGTACATCGCCACTCTTTCCTTCTGTCTGCAGAGTGTTTGTTTTACAACCCAAGGGACTGACGTCTTTACTGCACAGCACTTTGAGAGGCTTGAAAGCACTAAATGTTATCATCATCATCATCATCGTCGTCGTCGTGGTCATCATCGTTATCGTCGTACGTCCTCATCAGCATTCTTCTTCTTATCAATGTTATTATTATTATCATCATCATCACCATCATCTGTATGTGCTTCCTCCTTCCCTGACACCCCACACTTCCTCTCACACCCCTTCAGCCCTTTCCTCTCTGGACCACTTGAACAGTGTCAGTGGACAGAGAGTGTGGTGGCTGTGGTGGTGGTGATGGTGGTTGTGATGAAAACGGTGGTGAAGTTGGGGAGCTAAATATACATGTGGAAGGAAGGGTGGGGGGGGGGGGGGCTGTGGGGGAGGGGGGGGGGCTGAGGGTTAGGTAGATTTGTCTAGACCAGTTGCCGCTACTTTTCTCTGGAGGGAGATGTCGCTTGACGCGCTATGCTGCACACCAACTTCACGCTTCACTGACCGTCACAAGGGGCGGGGGGAGGAGGGGGGAGGGGGGCTGGTGGACGTTGGGCTGTGACCAGTTCTGTGCTGTTGACCTGAGAAATGTGGGTGAGGGAGTGGGGCGGGTGGGGAGGGAAGGGGCACAGAGAGACACATAAATGCAGAGATAGATACAGAGATAGAGAGTAAAACGAGACAGAGAGTTTGAGACAGAAAAAAGAAATTAGAGAGAGAGAGAGGGGGGGGGGGGGAGGGAGTATTGGTTTAGGGCTTGAGAAGATGACGTCACGCGCGGTGTATTGTGGAACGGGGTGCCATTTTGCAACAAACGAAAACGATTCTACGTGACGCGGTACTAAACTACGATCGTCTCCACAAAGATACTGAGCAATGCCACTCACTTGCTGCATTATCGGCTGTACAAGCTGAGGATACAATACTGATTCGGGACTCACTGGGTATCGATTTTTGTGAAGATTTCCCACAGTTGAAACTACAACAGGAAGGTTGAAGAAGTCACAGAACAAGGAGGCAGGCATGTATCGCAGCTACCCGGCGCACCACAGTGACGTTTGCAAATACCAGTGAACATTTGATTGTTTGCTCCAGACATTCTGTGGAGATAACACAATATTGTTAGCTACGAAATAAAGTGATTTCTGAAGTATTCTCTCCAAATAGGCTATTTTCATCACACGTGTTGAAGCTTTGGCTGACACGAGGTTTTCAAGTGAATTCTGACCCGTGTTCAGATGAAGGCCCACAATCTGTCGGCTTATCATATGGCTTCACTACAGGACTTTGCCTAAAAGAATAAGATGTTCTCCAACAATAACTGATTTTTTTTTTATCTGTCTTTTAGTTTCATCAGTCACGACCTGTGTCTGTTACTGTTAGTTTCATCAGTCATGACCTGTGTCTGTTACTGTTTCATCAGTCACGACCTGTGTCTGTTACTGTTTCATCAGTCATGACCTGTGTCTGTTACTGTTTCATCAGTCACGACCTGTGTCTGTTACTGTTTCATCAGTCATGACCTGTGTCTGTTACTGTTTCATCAGTCACGACCTGTGTCTGTTACTGTTTCATCAGTCACGACCTGTGTCTGTTACTGTTAGTTTCATCAGTCATGACCTGTGTCTGTTACTGTTTCATCAGTCACGACCTGTGTCTGTTACTGTTAGTTTCATCAGTCACGACCTGTGTCTGTTACTGTTAGTTTCATCAGTCACGACCTGTGTCTGTTACTGTTAGTTTCATCAGTCACGACCTGTGTCTGTTACTGTTTCATCAGTCATGACCTGTGTCTGTTACTGTTAGTTTCATCAATCTTGACCTGTGTCTGTTACTGTTAGTTTCATCAGTCTTGACCTGTGTCTGTTACTGTTTCATCAGTCTAGACCTGTGTCTGTTACTGTTAGTTTCATCAGTCACGACCTGTGTCTGTTACTGTTAGTTTCATCAGTCACGACCTGTGTCTGTTACTGTTAGTTTCATCAGTCACGACCTGTGTCTGTTACTGTTAGTTTCATCAGTCTAGACCCGGGTTCCTTTCTGATTAACAAAGGAGAGATAATTAATGTACGCCTAGGTTGTCAGTTGCTTTTCAATGTCATTGTAGATCTTGCTCACTTAGGAAATTTGGAACACACTACTGTTTCAAAGAAAAACACGCAAAAAAACTGAAACAAGACATGTGTCTTCAGATCAATATGTAAGGTGAACATCAAACTGGATGTGCACACACACACACACACACACACACACACACACACACACACAGTGACAAACACACACACACAGATGTGCACACACACAGAGTGACACTCACACACACACACTCACTCACACACTGATGTGCACACACGCACACACACACACACAGCAATACAAACAGTGACACGCATATTTGAGTCTGAGTTGTCTTTAGTCTCATTCCCTCCTCAACCAATCGCACTCCCCCCCCCCCCCACCCTCCCTCCTCATCATTGCTCTCACTTCCACTCCTATCAAACCAGTTTTTCTCAGCAATTTTGTTTTCTTACAAAAA
>NC_134882.1:2129478-2136978 GCF_041734735.1 Babylonia areolata | reverse complement strand
TGGTCAGACAATTCCACCTACGCCCCATTACGTCCACCAGGCAGTAACATCCTGGCCAGCAGCACAACCCAACCCAACGTGCTTGTCAGGCCTTGAGTGCATGCAGACATATCTGTGTGCCTAGCAAACTGCAATTCTTCTCCATTGTTTTTCCCCACAGGACCACACTTATATTGCCATGAGGGTTTTTTCAGTACGCCAAGTGCGTGCTGCACACAGGACATCGGTTTATCCTGTGCTCTGAATGACCAGACGCTGTTTGACTTTCCAGTCAAACGTGGTAAAAAGGGCGGAACCGGGAATGGAATCCAGACCGTCACGGGCACCACTCTTAACCACTCTGCCACATTCCCCCCTAGGCAGGGAGAGACGCAGAGAGACGAGCAGATACAAAGTCAGCAACAGACAAGAGACAGCGAAACATATGTATGGAAATACGTGAAAGTGTGCACGGTGAAAATGACACCAAAGTGTGCACGGTGAAAATGACACCAAAGTGTGCACGGTGAAAATGACACCAAATTTCCACCCCCTTTCTTTCTCTCTGGTTTTCCCAATCTTCACCTGATCCCCCATTCACACACACACACACACACACACACACACACACACACACTGCCACTTGTGATTTCATTCAGCCGACACGACAAATCCTCACTCTCTCAATCACATCACTCCGCCCCCGTCATGCAAAGTTTCCCGCCTTCCCTCACCCCATTGAACCTCCCTCCCTCACCCGATTGAACCTCCCTCCCTCACCCTGTCCTTCCCTCACCCGATTGAACCTCCCTCCCTCACCCTGTCCTTCCCTCACCCGATTGAACCTCCCTCCCTCACCCTGTCCCCTCCCTCACCCGATTGAACCTCCCTCCCTCACCCTGTCCCCTCCCTCACCCGATTGAACCTCCCTCCCTCACCCGATTGAACCTCCCTCCCTCACCCTGTCCCCTCCCTCACCCGATTGAACCTCCCTCCCTCACCCTGTCCCCTCCCTCACCCGATTGAACCTCCCTCCCTCACCCGATTGAACCTCCCTCCCTCACCCGATTGAACCTCCCTCCCTCACCCGATTGAACCTCCCTCCCTCACCCTGTCCCCTCCCTCACCCGATTGAACCTCCCTCCCTCACCCTGTCCCCTCCCTCACCCGATTGAACCTCCTTCCCTCACCCGATTGAACCTCCTTCCCTCACCCGATTGAACCTCCCTCCCTCACCCGATTGAACCTCCCTCCCTCACCCTGTCCCTCCCTCACCCTGTCCCCTCCCTCACCCGATTGAACCTCCTTCCCTCACCCGATTGAACCTCCTTCCCTCACCCTGTCCCTCCCTCACCCTGTCCCCTCCCTCACCCGATTGAACCTCCTTCCCTCACCCGATTGAACCTCCTTCCCTCACCCGATTGAACCTCCCTCCCTCACCCGATTGAACCTCCCTCCCTCACCCTGTCCCCTCCCTCACCCGATTGAACCTCCTTCCCTCACCCGATTGAACCTCCCTCCCTCACCCGATTGAACCTCCCTCCCTCACCCTGTCCCCTCCCTCACCCGATTGAACCTCCTTCCCTCACCCGATTGAACCTCCCTCCCTCACCCGATTGAACCTCCCTCCCTCACCCGATTGAACCTCCCTCCCTCACCCTGTCCCCTCCCTCACCCGATTGAACCTCCCTCCCTCACCCTGTCCCCTCCCTCACCCGATTGAACCTCCTTCCCTCACCCGATTGAACCTCCTTCCCTCACCCGATTGAACCTCCTTCCCTCACCCGATTGAACCTCCCTCCCTCACCCTGTCCCTCCCTCACCCTGTCCCCTCCCTCACCCGATTGAACCTCCTTCCCTCACCCGATTGAACCTCCCTCCCTCACCCTGTCCCTCCCTCACCCTGTCCCCTCCCTCACCCGATTGAACCTCCCTCCCTCACCCTGTCCCTCCCTCACCCTGTCCCTCCCTCACCCGATTGAACTCCCTCCCTCACCCTGTCCCTCCCTCACCCGATTGAACCTCCCTCCCTCACCCTGTCCCTTCCCCCACCTCCACACCCCCTTACCATTTCACCTCTCCATGGACTGGCATTTATATCTCTCCCTCCACTTCCCATTCTGTGTGGAATGCGACCATGAATTATGGATCATGTGTATTTTTACGACTCAAGTTATACCAGTGAACATTTTACAGACAAAGTGAAAAATAAGTAAGCAAATTTTTTTGGTCCTAAAATGCTATTTGTTCAACATGGTAAACGATTCCGCTTGAAGCTGTTTACATAATTAATGAGGTCATTAAGGTTAGGTAGATCAATCACGGCATCTTCTGTGATTGAACTGATGATGTGTTGTGCTGAAAGACTGCCAACTTTCCAAGAATTATGATATTCTCTTCGATGAGTCAGGAAGGTGTGGTTGCCTAAACTGACATGATGGATAATAGATCAAACTGACTAGGAGACGATGTTCGCGCGCCTGTGTATGTGTGCGTGTAATTGTGTGTGTGTGTGTGTGTGTGTGTGTGTGTGTACGTGTGTGTGTGCGTGCGTGTGTGTATGTATGTGTGTGTGAATATGTGTGTGCGTGTTGCTTGTTTCTGTGGGGGGGAGGTGAGGTGTGCTTCCGTGAGTGCGTGAATACGTATATTTGTCCGTGCGTGTGTTGTGCGGTAGGGACTTTATGAGTGTGATGGCAGAGAGAGTGAAATAACGGAGAAACAGAGGGGATACGGAATTAGTGGGAGACAGAGAGAGGGTGGGAGAGAGAGAGGAGAGAGACGGAGGGGAGAGAGAGAAAGGGGTGGAGGAGGAGAGGGGACAGAGAGAGAGAGAGACAGGGAGAGAGAGAGAGAGAGAGAGAGAGAGAGAGAGGGAGGCAGAAAGAGAAAAACAGAAAATTATGACAATGACCCTTTCCTTTCCTCTATTGACCAGTGTCCTTTTGTCTGTCTTTTGTTCATCCTCCAGACGCTGTCAACATCAGCAAAGTGGGGAAGTATCGTGCGCCTCACACAAACCAGTTTCAGTTTTCAGTCAGTCTCTCAACGAGGCGTCACTGCGATCGAAGAAAATAAAAAAATCATACATCACATCTGTTGGGCAGATCTCTTCACTCTCTGAACAGCATTATAACCCAACGCGCTTGTCAGGCCTTGAGTGCATGCATAATTATGGTTTAAACAAAACTTTCTCCAGTAAACATGTCACACATGTACAGATAGACAGCGGATCAACAACAAGCTAACAGCTTATATCGTGCTCAGGAATGGGATTAAATTCGTGTTTCGTTTGACGGCTGGTGGACGCTGCACAATTGCAATTATGTTGAAATGCATATTCGTGGAAGTAAAAGAGTAGATGTTATCTGAAGAGCTTTTCCGGAGGGCATCACTTGTGCTGCCACCAGTTCCTTTGAAGTGCGCCAAGTGCTTGATGCACACGTGACCTGGGTTTATTGTCTCATCAGAAACACCAGACGCTCAGTTTGGTTTTCCAGTCAAACTTGGGAGACAGGGCGGGAGCGGGAATGGAACCCAGACCCTCACGGACTCTGAACTGGCTGATGAGTGTCTTCACCATTCTGCCACCTTCCTCCACCCCCGAAAAAAACAACAGCACGTCACCAGCCACAGGTTAATGGAGCTCAAATCACTCCACTCACTTCATTGTGGTTTGTGATAAATCAACAGACCGGCGACAGATCAGCGGTTTAACACAGTAACTCCCCCGATTTTTCGATCTGCAACAGTTTTGGAGGACCTCTGTTAAGTTAAATCCACTCTATGGCGACAATTTGGCGGAGGCGACGATTCAGCGAATACCATTTTCCTTTCCTCCACACACCCCTTTCTTGCTTCCTTTCTTGTTTTTCCTTCTTGCTTTCTTGCTTTGCTCTTTTCCTTGACTCCCTCACGGACCACTGAAGCATGGACAGTGCCAGCGAAGCGGGTGTGGAGTCCAATTAATCTGTTTGCAGATCAAAGTTGTGCGGTCCGCGATTAGCTGGGCGGCCGCTGAGCTGTGCAGTCAAGGGTTGGACGTCCTTTGGTTGTTTTCAACTGATGTCATGATGTCTTTTTCCCCTTGTCTTTCTTTCTTTTTCTCTTTCTTACAGTGCGATGTGCTTAAAAAAAAAAAATTCAGGATCATGATTTTGTTATAGGCTGGACACCCAATCCTGGAAACCGGTTATCCTGTTCTTTGTCATCTTATATCTCCGTTTTTGTCTGATTTTGTTTTGTTTTTGTCTGCTCTGACCTATTTCTTTCTTTCTTTGTTGTTTGATGAAAACGAACGTTTATATTGGAGATTTATTTTGCAACATACCGTCAGATCGTTTACTCTTTACTCCGTTTTCTTCGTTTCCTGTATTGTCTGCGTCTTTTATTTTCATCTACTTTCTTACATTATTTCTTTTTTGTGACTAGAGAAGCAAACAGAACCCTCACACCTGATCTTCCGCTCTTTCTCCTGCACTGACGTGTTTCCGTACTTTTTATTTCTTCTGTTATTTCGTCATTTTTGTTTGGCTGATGAAGCGTTCGGTTTACTATTCTTTATATCCGAATTGATCATTGTTTTTTTTATTTGATTTTTATTTGTAGGCACGTGGAATCCCCAGCATGTCCGATTCAGGGTGTTTTTGTTGCAATAACAATTGTACTGAACTGAAAAATGAATCAAATATTATAACATAAATGTGACGGAGACACCCGATAATGTTGCACTTTACACATAATGTTGCACTTTACACATAATGTTGCACTTTATACATAATGTTGCACTTTACACATAACTTTACACATAATGTTGCACTTTACACATAATGTTGCACTTTACACATAATGTTTTGCACTTTACACATAATGTTGCACTTTTCACAGCAGACATAACTTGAATCCGGCACAGTTTAGCTTCTTTTGTTAACTTGAATGCTTCGCTGTCTTTTTGTATTTTCTGCATCGTTTTGTTTGTTTGTTACCGATCTCCCTGTAGCACAAAACTGACAAAAAGTCCCCACCCCCTCTCTCTCTGTCTCACTCTCTTTTCTTCCCTCCATCATTCTTTCTCTGCCTTCCCCGCACCTCCACCCCCACCCTCCCCCCTCAATCACTCGCTATATCCCCCAGTCTTTCTTTTTTGTCCCTTTCATCGAATATCACAGTTGAAGTTCCATCATCGTCAACAGTTGTGTTGTCCACACTCCACAGTGTTTTAATGTGGCAGGATGTAACACCACACCATGCACTGCTCAACAATCGATGTTACACACCACACGATGTACCGCTCAACAATCGACGTAACACCACACCATGCACTGCTCAACAGTCGATGTAACACCACACCATGCACTGCTCAACAATCGATGTAACACCACACCATGCACTGCTCAACAATCGATGTAACACACCATGCACTGCTCAACAATCAATGTAACACCACACCATGCACTGCTCAACAATCAATGTAACACCACAACATGCACTGCTCAACAATCAATGTAACACCACACCATGCACTGCTCAACAATCAATGTAACACCACACCATGCACTGCTCAACAATCAATGTAACACCACAACATGCACTGCTCAACAATCGATGTAACACACCATGCACTGCTCAACAATCGATGTAACACACCATGCACTGCTCAACAATCGATGTAACACCACACCATGCACCGCTCAACAGTCGATGTAACACACCATGCACCGCTCAACAGTCGATGTAACACCACACCATGCACTGCTCAACAATCGATGTAACACACCATGCACTGCTCAACAATCGATGTAACACCACACCATGCACTGCTCAACAATCGATGTAACACCACACCATGCACTGCTCAACAGTCGATGTAACACCACACCATGCACTGCTCAACAATCGATGTAACACCACACCATGCACTGCTCAACAATCGATGTAACACACCATGCACCGCTCAACAATCGATGTAACACCACACCATGCACTGCTCAACAATCGATGTAACACCACACCATGCACTGCTCAACAATCGATGTAACACCACACCATGCACCGCTCAACAGTCGCAGTGGCGCAACAGTGAAAGTTCCCAAGGTTTGACGGTTTTGTTTTGTGATGTTTCTGTCCTCCAAGGGAGGAGGGTAACAGAGTGGTCAAGACGGTGACTGTGGTCAGTTGTGAAGGACTTTCTGTCCACCAAGGGAGGAAGGTAACAGAGTGGTCAAGACGCTCACCTGCCAATACAGAGAGTCCGTGAGGGTCTGGGTTCCAATCCCTTTTCCCTACGTTTTTGATTTGAAAATCAAACTGATCGTCTAGTCATTCGGATGAGACGATAAAACGAGGACCCGTGTACAGCACGCACTTGGCACAATGAAAAAGAACCCATGACAACGAGAGTGTTGTCCTCTGGCAAAATTCCGCGGAAGACATCTACTCTGATAGGTACACAAATAAATACATTGCACTGGAAGCTTTACTAAGCGCGTTGGGTTACGCTGCTGGTCAGGCATCTGCTTTGCAGATGTGGTGCAGCGTGTATGGTTTGTCCGAAGGCAGTGAGGAACCATCGAGAAACTGAACCCGAAAATGAAACTTTCTACCAAACTTTACTTCATCCCCATCCAGCCCCTCTCTACCCCCCCCCCCCCCCCCCCCCACACACACACACACACACCTCCCCCTGTCTGCTCTTTCCTCTGTGTCTTCTTCAGCAGGGGAGACAAACCGACAGACAGTGAAGGAGGTCAGGAACCGCGAGAATGGCCATGTCTGCAGCGACAGTGATGCTGGCGGGAGAACAGTGTGGGCCCATGGTTCCACTTCTACCTTGCTACTGAGTGGAGTGGTTATCAGGGGAACTCTCTCTCTCTCTCTCTCTCTCTCTCTCTCTCCCTCTCTCTCTGCCCTGCTCCTTAGCTTTCATTCAAGGTCCTCCAACTTCTGTTTGTATTTTTGTTTGTTTTTTTTCCTGCCACAAGATATTCATGTGTGTGAATTCAGATTGCTCTCCCCTGTTTTGGAAGAACGCGTTACTACAATGTGGCGCCATCGACATTTTCTTCCTTCCTTCCTTTTCATTTATTTTATCTTATCTGTTTATTTTGTTGTTCTTCTTGTTTTCTTCATTTCTTCCTGTCCATATGCATAATATTTTACTTCAGCTGAAATGTCTACACATTTTTCTTGATAAATACAACTATCATGTTGCCGTAGGTTCTTAAACCAACGTTAACCGCGCGTTACGTAAGAGCCACGGCTTTACCCCCAGCGTGCAGAAAACCAATCAAGTCAAACAGAAAGTTGCAGTGGTGGTGGTGGTGGTTATGATGTTGGTGGTGGTGGTGAGGGTGGGGGTGATGATGTTGGTGGTGGTGGTGAGGGTGGGGGTGGTGGTGGTAAAAATCTCGGTCCTTGTCGACGGATCGAACCCGGGACCTTCGCTTTCTGGAATGGTCCTTTCCCCACCGATCCACCACGCTACTAACGTAACATCCAAACCCCCATTAAAACAAAACAAAA
>NC_134882.1:2121978-2124478 GCF_041734735.1 Babylonia areolata | reverse complement strand
CAACTTTCAGATTAAAAAACTCACATGGTTATACTGCCCGGGACATGCAGGTGTTAAGGGAAATGAGCGAGCTGACAGACGTGCTGGTAACACAACACCAACGAGCGGCCTACATCTAGGAAAATCGGAAATCCTCAGAAAAGTCAAAGAATACCAAAAAGAACAGGTACAAGGCCATCACACCATCGATCGCCTCAAAGAAATAGAAGCAGAGAGAGGGAGCGGCCGCAAGTCTAACATGAAAGGTAGAGCACGATGCTTTGCAAATCAAACAAATATCGGCATCATTTCCAAACCAACATTGCGCAAATTTCTTCAAAACGGAACAGAGTCTCTGTGGGCCTTTCCAAATACAATAGACTGAGCAACACACTAGACGCCACGTTCTTGGCATCAGAGATCTTTTCCCATCCCTCTTGCGGCCAGTCAGTGGCAGCCTCTGTGCGTGTGTGCATGTGTGTGTTTGTGTGTATGTGTGGGTCTGTGCTTTTGAGTGCGTTTGTGAATGCGGGAGAGTGAAAGTGTGCACAAGTGTCAGGAGAGATATGTGTACGTGTGTGTGTGTGTGTGTGTGTGTGTGTGTGTGAGGGAAGGTGGGAGTGCGGGGTGAGGTGGGGTAGAGGATGAGGTATGTGAGTGTATGCATGCCCACACTGTGGGAGCAACAGGATATTGGAACACACACACATATATATATATATATATATATATCTATATCTATCTATCTTTGTATGTACGTATGTGGGGTTGGGAGATATGGGCGTATGTGTGTGTGCTTGTACAAGTAAGTGTTCATCTCTGTGAGTGTGTGTTTGTGTGTGTGTGTGTGTGTGTGTGTGTGTGTGCCGTGGAAGCTGCGATACGTAGTGTGTGGAGGAGGGGGGTAGAGGAGGTGCAAGGTAATGTGTGTGTGTGTGTGTGTGTGTGTGTGTGTTTGAGCTCATGTACGTTTATATGTATTTGACTGTGCTTTCATATCTGTGAAACTGCATGTTTGGTGCATTTCTGTTATGCATGTGTGGGTGTATGTGTGAATGTGTGTCTTCATGTTTTACATTTATTCGCTTATTTATCACCATTGTTGTCTTATTTATTTATTTATTTATGTTTTATTATTATCATTTTATTAGTATTACTAATATTATTACTACTACCTTTTTCTATATTATAATTATGATTTATTTATTTATTTATGCAAGCTTATCTATTATTTATTCCCCCGTTTTTTTTTTGGTTTTTTTGTTTGTTTGTTTTTTTGTTTTTTTGTTGTTGTTTTTTTTCTCAAGGCCTGACTAAGCGCGTTGGGTTACGCTGCTGGTCAGGCATCTGCTTGGCAGATGTGGTGTAGCGTATATGGTTTTGTCCGAACGCAGTGACGCCTCCTTGAGCTACTGAAACTGAAACTTAGTACTGTGTAGCCTTGACGCTATTGAGGGTGAGGACTGGATGATAAAAAAACGGATCAGTGCTTATCTGTTATCATCGGAAACAAAGAGTTTGGTCTTGTCTTGTCTCTGTATGGGGTCTCTCTCAGTGGAGTGATGGCCTGGAGGTAACGCGTCCGCCTTGGAAGCGAGAGAATCTGAGCGTGCTGGTTCGAATCACGGCTCAGCCGCCAATATTTTCTCCCCCTCCACTAGACCTTGAGTGGTGGTCTGGGCTCTTAGTCATTCGGATGAGACGATAAACCGAGGTTCCGTGTGCAGCATGCACTTAGCGCACGTAAAAGAACCCACGGCAACAAATGGGTTGTTCCTGGCAAAATTCTGTAGAAAAATCCACTTCGATAGGAAAAACAAATAAAACTGCACGCAGGAAAAAAAAAAAAGGAAAAAGGGTGGCGCTGTAGTATAGCAACGCGCTCTCCCTGGGGAGAGCAGCCCAAATTTCACACAGAAAAATCTGTTGTGATAAAAAGAAATACAAAAAAACAAAAATATGTCTGCCTCTGTCTCCCCCCCCCCCTCTCTCTCTAGATGTCTAGCTCTCTGTCTGTCTGTCTCTCTGTTTCTCTCTCTGTCTCTCTCTAGGTACCGGGCCTATGTCTGCTCAGATACAGTCTGCTTCACCCTTGTCGTCCTCCAAAACGAGGGGTGGGGGTGGGGGGTGGGGACACGCACACACTGCATTGTTCAACATGGAGTCTGCCTGGAGACTCACAGGGTCTGCAGTGTGATGTGTGCTCCACTGGGAACCAAGGGCACTGATGGAAGGGCTGGGTACCACAGTGCCTGCAATAGTGATGGTGATGGTGATGGTGATGGTGATGGTGATGAGGACTGTTCTATCGGGCCCAGACATGCGAGGAGGGAGTGAGGAAGGGACTGGAAGAGGGGGGGGGTAAGGCTGGGAGAGTACTTTTTATTGAAGTTCCTGTTTAAAAGGGGGGGGGGGGGCAGGGAGAGAGGGGGGGGGGGGGAGAGGGAGAGAGAGAGGATGAGGGAGACGGAGAGAGAAACAAAGGGTGGGAGAGAGAGAGAAAGGGGAGGGAGAGGGAGAG
>NC_134882.1:2114478-2116978 GCF_041734735.1 Babylonia areolata | reverse complement strand
ACACATACACACACAGACACGCACACACAGACACAGACACACACACACACACTCACCGCCTCTTCATTACCGGGAGAGTGCATCGAATCCCCCTCCCCCCAAAAAAACAACAACACACACACAAAAAAAAAAAAAAAAAAAAAAGAGCCCAAACCCTCTTTCTCTCAACGTCTTCGCGCAGTAAGTACGGCCATGAATTTAGGATGAGGCAGTTGGATCCTTATCTTCTTTTTTTCTTTTTCTTTTCTTTTTTTTCTTTTTTATCCCAAAGACAATATGCTTACTTGTTCGATGGAGTTGGTGGGGGAGGAGGGGGCTGACGGTTGCTGGTGGTTGTGGTGGTGATTAGGTTAGGCGGGAGGTTGGGGGGTGAGGGGGCTTCCTACCTCTGTGCTGTTCCATATTTAATGAGAGACCATGTGAGTACAGAGTGTCGGAATACCAATACCCCCCCCCCTCTCTCTGTGTGTGTGTGTGTGTGTGTGTGTGGAGGTTTACGGATGCTCAGTGGTCATGGTGTGTGGGCTACAGACTGCCACTGACTGTGGTACATGGTTACACCCTTCATTTTCTTTCATTGTCGTTTCCTGTGAGTGAACAATGACGATGGATTCACCCATATATACATACATATACATATATATATATATATATATATATATATATATATATATATATATATATATATAAATGTATGTGTGTGTGTATGCGTATGTGCGCGCGTGTGTGTGTAAATGGGAATGTGATGATACTGTTTGTGTCAGCTACTGCTGACAGAAAAGGCGAGAACTGGAATTCGGGAAGTCAAACCAGTATAGGCCATGACCCCTACTGAAGGGGGTACAGTATTTGTGAATACATCACGAATGTACACAGTAGCTCTTTTGAACAGTAATGTACTGACAGAAAAGCATTTAGAAACGAACACCGTAAGCAGTTCATTCAGCCACACATGGTGGTGCGTCTCTTAAAGGCTTTGTGTAAACATATGCACACATTCCTAAACGAGGATGGGTACAGACAATACTTTGGTGGAATATACTTGAGAAGGCGAGAGAGAGATGGAGAGACAGAGACACAGACACAGAGAGTAAGGGAGTGAGAGGGCAAGAGAGAGAGAGACAGAGAAGAGAGTGAGAGAGAGAGACAGACAGACTGACTGACTGACAGACAGACAGACAGACAGACTGACAGACACACAGATACACAAAGAGAGAGGCTGGTGTGGTCTGTTGAATCCACAGTACTTGGTGCTGTAGACTTGCAGGGCTGGTTGATTGACTGGCAGTCTTGTAAAGAGACGACACCAGTTTGTGCGTCGGTGCGCGGTCGATGCTGGGGATGACAGGTGTTGCACTAACCATTGCGTTGGGAAATCATTTACAGCTTTGTCTTTTGTCAAGTACTATGACTCAAACTAGGAGGCAGCATCGCACTGGGTCTTAGTGCTGCAGCCCTGGGGGCTGGCTGGCCTGTTGGGGACCATCCCAACGCTGGCTGTCCAGAAACCCTCTTGGCCGAGAGAGTGGGGATGTAACTTGGGCAAGACACTCTCCACTATAACCACATTCTAGCCCATATAGTCGGAACAGCAGTTACCTCCTCTGCTGTTCTGATGGTCAGGACTATCAACATATGAATGTTTGATGTCCTCGCGACACTCATAGCTAACTAACTAACTAACTAACTAACTAACTATCTGACTAACTAACTAACTAACTAACTAACTAACTAACTAACTAACTAACTAACTAACTAACTAACTAACTAACTAACTAACTAACTAACTCACACAGCGAACTGATATCGTATTCCTGTCACGGCCGTCGATGCTTATTTGTCTCTTTGACAGAATTACTCTGCATGCCTTTTGATGGGGTAGTTAAAAGCACATCCAAAGCGGAATCAACGTCGTCCTCAAGAAGACCGACACTTCGATGACTGTAAACTTTCTTCTGTTTTCTTCACATCATCTCCTTTGTGTGTAACTTCACTTCATTGCCGGAGGTGACTGGGGGCTTTGTTATATCCTTTGTTATGTCCTTTGTCCGGTGTGAGGGGAATTCCCAATGACCTGCTGATCTAAATGAGAGCCAGACGGAGGTGGGGGTTGGGGGTAGAGACGGAGAGAGGCAGACCAGGCTCACACACACACACACACACACACACACACCTTCACACACACACACACCTTCACACACACACACACACACCTTCACACACACACACACACACACACACACACACACACCTCTTCACATTCCGTCTAATATTACTTAAAGTGAAAGACGTTAAACTGAAGACTACTACTACTACACACCTTCACACACACACACACACACACACACACACACACACACACACCTTCACACACACACACACACACACACACACACACCTTCACACACACACACACACACACACACACACACACACGAGCGCGTATATATATACATACAAAGAGAGAGATTGTGTCTTTCATTCTCTTTTTCTCTCATAA
>NC_134882.1:2094478-2111978 GCF_041734735.1 Babylonia areolata | reverse complement strand
GGAGGAAGTAGGAGGATTGGGGGCTGAAGAGGAGGAGGAGGAGGAAGTAGGAGGATTGGGGGCTGAAGAGGAGGAGGAGGAGGAAGTAGGAGGATTGGGGGTTGAAGAGGAAGAGGAGGAGGAAGTAGCCGAGATGGACAGATGTTCAGATTCAGACTGATAGTTATTTTTGAGGCATGCACCCATTATGAAGAATGGAAAGGAGGAGGAGGAGGAGAATTCAGCTCATGCAACAAACCCCCCCCTCAAAAAAAACCCAACCAAACAAACAACCCCCCCCCAAAAAAAAAAAAAAACAACAACACCCAAACAAACAAAAAAACAAAAAACAAACAAAAAAACAAAACAAAACGAAAACGACTACAGGGAAATATTAAGCAACCGAAATACATACATGCAAACATTCAAATACTCATGCATTCAAACTCAGTATACCACTGTGTATTCCAGACTAATCATATTTATCAGCCAGTTAACTGACATTAAATGATACGGACATGTGACCATCCAACTCTGTATCTGAACTATACATCACTATCTATTCCAGACTAATTGTGTATATCGGCCAATACTGATATTAAATAGTACGCATATGTGACCATCCAACTAAATATCTTAACCTGACATTCGTTTTTTATCCCTGAGTTATATTTTCATTCTTCATCATATTTCTACCATGATACCATTATCATGAGGGCAAACTTCCTCCTGATATGATATGCCTCTGAAGTATATCAGAGAAACATCAGTCAGAAGAAGGAGGAGGTGAAGAGGAAAGGGAGAAGACAGAAAGAAACAACTGCAATAACAACATAATCATCAACGACATCATCATTGACAACAACAACAAAGACGACAACGACGAGAACGACAACCAACCAACCCAACAGCCACAAAAACGGAACGGACACTAGAGATTAAAAAAAAGAAAAAAAAAAACAAAGTTGTAATTTACAATGTGCCAGAATCCCCAGTTCATTCTCCCTTGCTTCCTTCGCGCTGTTTTCTGTTTTCTTTTGTGAGTGGACATATATCTCCGCGTTGTATTTACCGGATCAGATGAGATATAGATACACTTATGGTCTGAGTCTGCCATATAAACACTGCGGATTGTGTGTGTGTGTGTGTGTGTGTGTGTGTGTGTGTGTGTGTGTGTGTGTGTGTGTGTGTGTTCTGTGCAGAGAAACTTTATGAGTGTTATTTTCTTTGCTCGAATGAAGCCGTCTCAGATAGATGAATCTCTCCCTGTCTCTCTCTCCCTATCTCCCCCTCTCTGTCTCTTTGTCTGTCTCTCTCTCCCTCTCTCTGTCTCTCTCACCCTTCTCATCCGACCTAGGCTACCCGTTTGAAATCATTCAGAATGTAACGATGATGGTATTGCGATTCTTACCACCCCAGCCTGTGCTACAGACGTAAAGCAGACACTGGAGATCAGCCTTGGCCAAACCAATCCCTTCACTGCTGAGCTGTGGAGAAAAGAGTTCACCACCAGGTGCATCAGGTATCGAAGTCAGCATCACCCTGACCTTTTGACCAGCGCACCCTTTGGATCGGGGAAGGTTTAAAGGGGCGGAAGGAGAGGAGAGGGATCCCCCTGCCTATGTAGAGTCTGGACACAGTGAACATGAATTCACTGCTCCATGGAGGTAATATACCGCGCGACCTGTAAACTTTCACATCTAGATTTTACACACATTATCAATGTATGCATCGAAATGTACACACGTATGTAATATATATTACTAAGTACGAGCATCACGTCCTGGATGAAAAGAAATTGTCATATATCTCTAACTCTTATTTTCTTCGAACTGAAAGAAAGAAAGAATGAATGAAAGTAAGAAATAAAGAAAGAACGAAAGAAAAAAAAAAGACAGAAAAGACCCAACAACAACAGAAAATAAATAAATCAAGAAGTGATATTGCAATCAACAACCAGAATGATTACAACTGCACACAAAAAAGACATTCAAACATGTAAAAAACTACACTGGTGAAAAACTGTCTGTCGTGCTGCATCGAGAGCAAATCAGATCATACTAAGACAGGAATATGATAACATAAACAATAAAAAAAAAAAGTCAAACATGTAATTTCAAAAGTCAGTAAAACTATGTTGTTAGCAGTGATAACGTGAGCAGTACGAACTGGAGGGTGGTTGTTCAAATGACAAAAGAAAGGTGTTGGAAATTCTTCTGCTTTGATTAGGCAGACAGACGGATGGGCAGGTAGATAGATAGATAGACACAGACAGACAGACAGACAGACAGACAGATAGATAGATAGATAGATAGATAGATTTCTCTGGATTTTGTTTTGGTTGTACGTTTAGTCATTCCTTTACTGAAAACATGATTTTTCAAAGGCTACACATTTGATGCTAAAAAGAAGTATGTCAACGAATGGAATATAAATGTATTTTCATATGTGATGATGATATAGATACTTACATACAGCGCCTATGCTTGGTCAGAGACCAAGCTCTAAGTGCTTTACAAACACCGAGCCATTTGCACTACAAGCTGCGAACTTGGGAGGAGCTGACTGACAGTTACCTTTGGGCGCTCATCATTCGTTTCTATGTTGTTCCATCAGGTTTCTCTCTCTCTCTCTCTCACACACACACACACACACACACACACACACACACGGAAAAGAGTTACCAGCGAAGACCACAGTGTGTAAGGAATGAAGGGAGGAAGTGCAGAGAGAAAGATGGCCCCAAGATGGCCAGTGGACTGGGTGTTGTTGTGGTGCGTGGATTTCAGTGTCTCCGCAACAAAGTGCCTGTCGTGATCACATCTCGCCATCACCACGCCGCTCCTCTTCAGACCTCAACCAATGTCTCTGCCCTGTCCGCTCAAACTGTTAGCAGTCATCTTGAAAACTGAGGTATCGCTGGTTTGACTTGTGACTGGACGCTATGTTCTTGGTGGCAATGACGGCGACAGCGAAGACGATAGTGATGATGGTATTTTGGATGCATCGACGTCTCTGTTGTCTGCTTTTACCATTGATCCTAAATGGCGACGACCATGATGATGGTGATGATAATGATGATGGTGATAATGATGATGATGGTGGTGATGATGATGATGATGATGATGATGATGTCAGCAGCGGCTGCGACGATAATAATGACATAGTGAAAAGGATCCGGTGATGATGATAACAAAGAATACGATGATGGAAACGACAAATTATGATGTTGATGCTGATGGGTGACGACAATGTTGAAGGTGATGATGATAATTATGATGATGGTGGTGGTGAGGAGGAGGAGGAGGAGGAAATGGAGGTGGAAGAGAAGAAGAAGGAGGTGGAGGAGGAGGAAGTGGAGGTGGAGGAGAAGAAGAAGGAGGAGGTGGAGGAGGAGTAGGAGGAAATAGAGGAGAAGAAGGAGGAGGTGGAGGAGGAGGAGGAGGAAATGGAGGTGGAGGAGAAGAAGAAGGAGGAGGAGGAGGAGGAAATGGAGGAGAAGAAGGAGGAGGTGGAGGAGGAGGAGGAGGAAATGGAGGTGGAGGAGAAGAAGAAGGAGGTGGAGGAGGAGGAAATGGAGGTGGAGGAGAAGAAGGAGGTGGAGGAGGAGGAAATGGAGGTGGAGGAGGAGGAGGAGGTGGAGGAGGAGGAGGAGGAAATGGAGGTGGAGGAGAAGAAGAAGGAGGAGGTGGAGGATGATGAAATGGAGGTGGAGGAGAAGAAGAAGGAGGTGAAAGAGGAGGAAATGGATGTGGAAGAGAAGAAGAAGGAGGTGAAGGAGGAGGAGGAGGAAATAGAGGTGGAGGAGAAGAAGAAGGAGGAGGTGGAGGAAGAGGATGAAATGGAGGTGGAGGAGAAGAAGGAGGTGAAGGAGGAGGAGGAAATGGAGGTGGAGGAGAAGAAGGAGGAGGAGGTGGAGGAGGAGGAAATGGAGGTGGAGGAGAAGAAGAAGGAGGTGGAGGAGGAGGAGGAGGTGGGGGAGATGGGGGGAATGGAGTTTTCGGTGTACGACCCCCTTCAAAAAGAGAAAACTGATCTGAACAACAAACAACACACACGGACTTAATGTATTCGTGTTTCTCAAGACGCGCGCGCAGATGATATACGAGAACACTAATGGTCTGAGTCTGCCATAGAAGCACTGCAGATTTATTTATTTATTTATTTATTTTGTGTGTGTGTGTGTGTGTGTGTGTGTGTGTGTGTGTGTGTGTGTGTGTGTGCATGCCGGCATCTATCTGTACGGGCATGCCTGCACGTCTGTGTGTATAATGATGTAACCTGACCATATGTTCCTCCACGGTGTCGACATGTTGATTTTCTTGGCATTTCTCCATTCTGTATATTCTTTTCACCGTGTTTGTCAGCACTTGGGTGCCTAAGGATACGAATACAAATGCACGTGAGTGTCTGTTTATTTATCTGCTGTATCAGGTTTGAAATTAACAAAGACAGATTAACTTGACTCTGCATTGCATTACATGAAACTTTTCTAATTTGTCTGTCTGTTCCTCTCTCTCTCTCTCTCTCTCTCTCTCTCTCTCTCTCTCTCTCCTCTCTCTCTATCTATCTCATGCCACTTCCATTTGTGCATTCTCTCCAAACTTTCAGTCTCTGCCCAGTCCCGGTGGAGGGGCGATAAAGGGAAAGTACTCTCACAAAACTCCGTGGCATGTCTGGGGAGGACGTGACGGGTGTCGTCACTCTCACACGTTCTGGCGCCCAGCGTCACACCGGGGCCGACAAGTCCCTGTGGGACAAATCACGCAGTAAAGACAGTCCCACGTGTGTGTCTGTGTCTCAATTGTCCGCTTTTTCCACTCTATTTTTTGTGTATTTCATTCTTATCGCTTGGAAGAAAAAAGAAGCAGAAGAAGAAGAAGAAGAAGAAGAAAAAGCAGAAGCAGAAGCAGAAGAAGAAGGAGGAGCAGAAGAAGAAGCAGCAGAAGAAGAAGAAGTAGAAGAAGAAGAAGAAAAAGGAGAAGAAGGAGAAGAAGAAGCAGAAGAAGAAGAAGGAGGAGGAGGAGGAGGAGGAGCAGAAGAAGAAGAAGAAGGAGGAGGAGGAGAAGCAGAAGAAGAAGGAGGAGGAGCAGAAGAAGAAGAAGGAGGAGGAGAAGAAGCAGAAGAAGAAGGAGGAGGAGCAGAAGAAGAAGAAGAAGAAGAAGAAGCAGCAGCAGAAGAAGAAGGAGCAGAAGGAGGAGCAGAAGAAGAAGAAGAAGAAGGAGGAGGAGGAGGAGCAGAAGCAGAAGAAGAAATAGAAGAAGGAGTAGAAGATGATGATGATGATGAAGAAGAAGAAGAAGAAGAAGAAGAAGAAGAAGAAGCAGGAGGAGGAGGAGGAGAAGAAGTAGAAGAAGGAGAAGAAGAAGCAGAAGAAGAAGAAGAAGAAGAAGAAGAAGAAGAAGAAGAAGAAGAGAAGAAGAAGAAGATGATGATGATGATGATGATGATGATGAAAGAGGGGAAGACTGAGTGATAGATGAAAAAGTCAGGTAAAGAAAAAAAAAAAAAGAAGGAAAATTATTTGACTGATAATGTCATCTGCCCTCAACAACAACAGCAACAACAACGCGCTGTATCAGAACATGTATTTCGGAACACACACCCATACACATACTCCTCCACCATCACCCCCCGCCTCTCTCTCTCTCTCCTTTCTGGACTGTCTTTGTTAACAACACCGAATAAGGAATCCATCAGCGTGCAATTTTTTTTTAACTCTTCTAATACAAAGCTTTCAAAGTGCAAAGTGCAGTTAATTGTTTGCTTGTTTGTAAATAACAAATGCTAACAGCAACTGGTAATTACTGTATCATAATTGTTCAAACCTCTGAAATGTTTGCTTACACCACTCCATCAACAGGGGCCATCCCTATACTGAATAAAACACCCGTATCGGCATCCATATCTCCTTCCCTCACTCCCTCTGCTACATCCCTCTATTCCCCTCCCTCTCTCTTCCTCCTCCTCCACCACCACCTCCTCCTCTTCCACCTTACCACTCGCTGAATACGTTTTCCCTTTCAGCCTCGTCAAGCGGGGTGATCTTGTGAAGAGAGGCAAAGTACTTTCACACCGTGCGATCGTACATCGGGACGAAATGCGACAGGAGTTGTCACTCTCGCACACGGTGGCGCTGAACATCACGCCAGGAACGATAATCCCCGGAGGGCCAAATCACGTTGCAGAGACTTCCGATTACCTTCCCCGCTCATATCCCCCTCCCCCCTGTCCTGCCCCCCATACCCACTCCTGCTCCCTGTCTCGGCTCTTTATCTTTTCTCATCCCTTAGTTTACACAAGGAAATACTGGGAGGGAGAGAGTGCGAGTGAGAGCAACAGAGAGAAAGAGAGAGGGGGTGGGGAGAGAGAGGAAGAGAGAGAAATGTTCAGGTGAAGAAGACAGAAAAGGGAATAAAATAGACAGACAAACAAACAGACAGACAGATACAAAGGTATATGAATGAGTGACTGACTGACTGACTGACTGAATGAATTTTATTTTCTGAGTAGAATAGAGTAAGCAAAACTATGTTGGTTTTTTTATCCAGCCCTTAAGAGGAGAAAAGCAGGGGAGGCGGAAAGAGAGAGAGAGGGAGAGGGAGGAGGCGGAGGGAGAGAAGGACAGAGGAGAGAGAACAATGTACATCCCCTTTGTTTTACACCACACAAACTCCCGACCGAACCAAGTCAACAGCGTGTTTTACAGCCACAGAAGTCGTACGGCATCAATATTGCACAGCGTAAATCCAAGCTGTGTCCGTTTTACTGCACAGATCTAAAGTGATCGGTCAGGTCCTCCAGCTCTCGTGTCCTCATCCAAAATGCACACGTGTCAGCTTGTCGTTCCTACCACGGTGAAGGCACTGTCTTTGGAGTCCGCGTCAAAGTACCTCATCTTTAATTCATGGCCCAACTTTACAGATGTGTTGCCGAAGCTCTGTGCGTACCATGGAAGAGGCTGGATCACAGACATGGAGGAGGAGGGACAAACTTCTCCTCTTGATTTGCGCCGTTCGCCTTTCCTTTGTTCAAGTCCCATCAACTGGCAACATTTCGGCTTTCTTTGTTTTGAGATGCTAGGTTACCTGATGATTATATTCTGTTATTCTGGGGCTTGTTTGTTATTTCCATTTCCAAATCTCTTTACTTTTGTCTGTCTTGAAATGTTTTACTCATGCTTTTTATGTTTACTTTCATTCTTTTCTTCTTCTGTCTTCCTCTCTTTCCATTTTCTTTCTGTCTGTCAGTCTTTCTGTGTTTTTTTTTCCTGCTTCCTACTTTTCTGTTTGTATTTTCTCATACACTCCCTGCCGGCCCGTCATCATCCACTTGACAATCTCCCCGGGGAGAGCAGCCCGAATTTCACACACAGAAATCTGTTGTGACAAAAAAGAAAAAAAATGCACACACAATACAAAATACTTTAACTAAAGTGTGATTACAGTGACTGTGACCTCACCCTGTGGGATCCAGAAACGCGTCATTGCTCCACTCTGGATTGAAAGAGAGTCTCTGCAGTGATGTGCTGTGGCAGGTGAACAGAGTTGACAATGTGTGTTGCACCTTCGTGCTGTGCTGGTTGGAACCACCAGATATGTTCTTTCCCCTCCCTTTCCCTCTCCGCCAGTCTGCCTTTCGCTGTGTCTCCACTCCCTGTGTTTCTTTCCCACGTTTCTCTTCGTCTTCTCCCTCCATGTGTTTGGCTGTCTCTGATGTGGTTTCGCAGAGACCATTGCTACCAACCTCTCTCTCTCTCTCTCTGTTCGTATGTTTGTCTGCCTGTTTCTCTGCTCCCTTCTTTTTAAACATAAAAAATAATGTTAGGTCATCCTATGTAAAAATAAAAGCCTTCTTCGTGACTAAATAAACGGAATGCATCTCTCTCTGTATCTGTCTCTCTCTGTCTCTCTCTGTGTCTCTTTTTCATCATCGATATCAATACATGTCTCCGTGTCTATGTTTCAACACAAATGACGATGGTTCGTACGTTTGAAAAATGTTATCCTGTTTAGTCTTGACTTAAAGAGAGTGCACCTCTCTCTGTCTCTTACTGCCTCCCTCTGTCTGCCTCTCGTTCAGCCACTCCCTATCTTTCCCTCACGCTCGGTCGTTCCGACGGCTGGATGTAAACAGACAGACAAAAAAGAAAACTAAAAGAAGAGTGCTTACTAACTACTAACCTTGTGCTCTCTCTCTCTTACACACACACACACACACACACACAAACACAGACTCTCTCTCTCTCCCCCACCCCCCCCCTCTCTCTCTCTCTAACCCTCTCTCCGTGTTACCACCCCCCGCCCCTTTCCAAGTGTGCAAACCCAAATGTCTTCCACGGAGGTGATGAACGGAAAACCTGAGTCACACAGAATTGTCCATTGGGCTTGACCAGTCAGTCGCAAGACTAGTCCATTGCTGCTATTGGTCAGCCTCCACCCAAATCCCCCACCCCCCACCTCTCTCCAACCCACCACCCTCCCTCTTCTCCTTCTTCTCCCTCCCACCCCCCCCTCCAACACTCCCCTCTCTCATACAGCTTCCCTGGTCCCCTCTTTCTGACCACACTATGGACTGTCCAGACAAAATGCGACAGGAACTGTCACTCTCTTTCCCACCCCCACTGTAGCGCTGTCCACCGCATCAGGTCCGACAACCCCCTCCCCTCGCTTTTCGGACACAAAATGGCATTAGAAGATGGAGGCATCGCATTTTGTGGTCTCCCTTAGTTAGCCGAGTCCCTTCAAGTGTGTGTGTCTCATCACCCAGGACTATCAGAATGAAATGAGTCAGCGGGAAAAAAAACACCCACAACTGGACAGCTTGTGACGGGTGGTGCAGACAGAGACTGAAAGAAAACAGACACGCTTACACACGCGCACACTCACGCACGCTCGGACACACACATGTAAATAACACACACACACAGACACACACACACACACACACACACACACACAGAGTGAGGTAACAAGAGAGGAAAGAAGGCAGAAACGAAGGAAAGAAAGAAAGCAGAAAAGAAGAGAAGACTGAAGAAAAAAGGCATTGAATTAGTCTGCCTAGCCTGTCTGTGTCTGTTCGTCCGTCCATCTGTCTTTTTGTCTCTCTGTCTGTCATTTTCTCTCAAAACAGAAAAATCAACAACACTGCAGTTGTATGCGACAAGTGACACAGAATACGTTTCGTCAGATTAACTCTGAACACGCTCGGGTTACATGCTTAAAACTGGGCTTTGAAACTGGCCTGTTTACACTCTCCTCTTGTGGAATGTGTTGTTATCGTCGTTTTTCAAGACAGGGTGAGTTACATTTTTTTGTTTCACTGAAAGGATTTCAACGATATTCGAAAAATAGGGTTGTCTGTAAAACAAACTTTTGCGGAATCTTTTTGGCGTGCTTCACACGGATCAGGACAATTTTCCGGCAAAATATTGCCGACGCAATATAACAGCAGACGAAAAAGGACAAATATTATGCAATGCTTCCCATACAGAAAATCAAAGTCTCTCTCTCTCTCTCTCTCTCTCTCTCTCTCTCTCTGTGCGTCAGGGAAGGGGGGGGGGGGAGGTTGGGGCGGTGGAGAGGGGGGGGGAGATCTTGTTTGAAGGGCGTTTAACGCTGAATAGACACACACACACACACACACACACACACACACACACACACAGACGCACACGCACACGCTGATAATAATAATAATAATAATAAGAAGAATAGTAATAATAATAATAATAACAATAATCATTATGATTATTATTAGCATTGTCGTCATTATCATTATTACAACAACAATGAAGCAAGATAATGATGAATAGATAAAAAAAAAAAAATATCAAGAAAAAAAACAAAACTTTTTCATTGTTATTGTCTCCACTGGAAAGAAACTGACATTTTTTGTGTTTTTTTTTTCTTGAAAGTTTTGTTTAAAAAAAAAATTAAAGAAGAAATTTGGTAGGCCCTCAAGATCTGACAGTGTCCTGTTCTTTTTTATCGACTTGCCAGCATACAGCTCTACATTAAAAGGTTACAGACACCAGAGAGACGGTTCAAAACGGTTTTTTTTTTTAACTTTACAAAAGTCCAAGAATTGACTTCGAGATATGCCGAGCAAAAACAACAACAACCACCCCCCCCCCTCTCCCCCTAAAAAAAAGAGGCAAAGCCTTCAAGACTTACCTGTGCTTCGCGCTTTATCCAGTAAAGGAATCATGAGGAGAAAAAAACAACAACAGAGACTTTTATAATCGTTGAAAAGTGTTCTGTATCAAATAGGAAATATAAAATAAGCTTAGAAGAAAAAGAAGTAAAAACAAAAGAAAAAAAAAAAGACTCGGGCAGGATCGAACCATGTTGTTCAGTTCCGAAGCAAGCAGACTAATCCCCACTGCTGTGGCACATCTGACGTCATTTGACTAAATCTAATACTTACAACAATATTGTCGTTTTCTTCTTCCTGCCAAAAATAGATGTGATTGGTCTGGACGTAATAACGCCGTTTATATAATTTTTGTGTGTGTTTTATTATATCTCGATTATTCTTTTATTTCAGCGATAAAGGAGGCAGTGCCATCGCTTCAAGCCCACCGCAACACATGGTAGCTCTCAAGATCTGCACTGACAAACCAGTCTACAACGGGCTGAAGAAACGATCCATTCAATCTTTCGTTTATGTTCATTCCAGTTAATTCAGTGTCCACTTTAGAATATTCATTCGCAGTAAACAAGTCGATGGTGTAGTTAGTATCACCGTATGTTTTCTGCCCAGAATTGTATTTCTTTCCTTTTAATTGTGAACAAGAAAAACAAGGTCGTCGACTTCGAACACAACCTACCTTCTACTTGACTTTACTCAGTGGGAACTGGTTTTTAGAATTTCCGGATTTCGGAACGAATCTCAACGAAACTAACCGTTAATGACTAGGAAATACGGCTTAATTCGGGAGACTTATAACCTGTTATTGGTATGACTGTCAAGAGTGTTTTTCCTACTATGTTTAAGCCAAATTTGGTATTGGCAGACAAAGTATTTCCAGAGAAAATGGCAATGTTAAAGTTCATCACACACACACACACACACACACACACACACACCGAGAAAACCGAACACCGAGTTAAAATATAGACTCACTTTGTTTACACAAGTGAGTCAGAAACGAACAAACAAACAAACAAAACAAAAAAACAACAACCCCAAAACACGAACACATACATCTTTGACCAAAAAAATAGACCATACTTTGCAAACAAGGAAGAGTGAGAAATGAAGGGGAAAGCACTGTCAAGAAGTCCTGGGGGATTTAGCTCAGCAAGAGGGTCAACAGAAACACAGAAATAAACTCACTGGAACAAAAACGAAACAAACCAACATAAAACAAATAAAACAACAACAACAAACTGCGGGAGATGTCTTCTCACAAACGATTACGCACGAAAAGTTGGAAAGCCTTTGGGGATGCCCATTCAGCACACACAATTCAAATAGCTTATACAAGTTCTTCGTCGTAATACAGAGAGTGTATATTTTAACATGTAAACTACCTTTGATATATGGAACACATGCTTTATTTTGTGATATGATGACGATTTTGTGAATATTGTGAATCATTAAGAGCTGACCTCGAATGGAGAAAATAAGAACAATGGGATGTATGTATTATCATCATGTGCAAAACGCCGGGAGTATGGTAGATTGTGTTGACTCTCTGCACTGCACTGGAGCAAAATCTGTCTTATAATGTATCATTTCTCATCATCATCATCGACATCATCGTCACTTCTTCTGCTTTCCTTTTTTACTACTACTACATCTAGTACTTCTATCATTACTACTACAACTACAACAACAACTACTACTACTGCTACATTTTTTCTTCTACATCACCACCACCACCACACTACATTTACAACAATTACTATAATTAATGTTGCCAGCACACAAACCACTACTACACCAAAACGTCTTCATTTTTCACTCATTTGTGTAAACAAAGTGAGTCTATGTTTTAACCCGGTGTTCGGTCGTCTGTCTGTGCGTGCGCGCGTGTGTGTGTGTGTGTGTGTGTGTGTGTGTGTGTGTGTATGTCCGTGGTAAACTTTAACATTGACATTTTCTCTGCAAATACTTTGTCAGTTGACACCAAATTAGGCATAAAAATAGGAAAACTTCAGTTCTTTCCAGTCATCTTGTTTAAAACAATATTGCACCTCTGGGATGGGCACAAAAAAAAAAAAGAAAAAAAAGAAAAAAAGAAGCCTAATTATATGCAAACTGCATTTACTGTTATATTTATATTTTTAGTATTCTCTAAACTTGGCACTTTGATCTGATATTCTGATCCAACAACAAGAGCAGTCATTATAATTTTTTGTTCAAACGGGAACTTCTTGTGCTAAGCATGGAAGTTTTATTTATTTTGCAAACGTTTTGGTGCAGATAGTAAAAAAGGGAGATTACTCTGTAATTAATGCTAGGGGATTTAATTTGCTTTAAACTGATCTTTCTCATCTTAAAAGGCTTGGATTTTTTTTTAAGTGTATCACAAGTGAGTCTTGAAGGCCTTGCCTCTCTTGTTATCTCTTTGTTCCTGACAATTCATCACCTCTATACTTGTCTGTTCTCTCTCTCTCTCTCTCTCTCTCTCTCGCTTCCGTTTCGTGAAGATGTGAGCAGTGTTGTGTCTCTCAGTTTGACGCTGCGTTATCGTTGTGCATTATACATGTAGTGAGTATAACAACATTTATATGTGTATAAGTTTGTGTGTCTCTTTGAAAAACGGCAGATATGTAAGTCGGCCAAAGTGCTGATATCTTCACCGTCTGAAAATAAAATAAAGATTCCCTCTCCCTTACTCTCTCTCCTTTCTTTCTTTAATCTAACGCCTTTTCACTTTGAGTGATATTAGACGTGTCATGTGTGTATTTGTGTTTGTGTGTGAGACTGGGGTAAGGGGACGGGGACTGAAGGGGATATACAGAGAAAGGATAAACTAAAACAATGGAATCAACAATTCATAAACATCTGTGTAACAGCAGTTAGCATCATAAACTACAATACAGGTAAATTAAAACCGAATATCGGTAAGGTCGAGTCATAGAAACACTCCCATTGGACTATGTAACAGGGATTCAGCAAGTTCAATCAAAAGGAATTGGTTGGACATTATTTCTTTTATGTTTTGTTCTGAAAATTTTCTAACTTTACATGACTTTTGATGTAACCTGCTCATAATTTGACACCGAAACAAAATATGATTGCGTGTGATTTGTTTACCACATACACAATAAATGTTTTTGCTAAACTTTGTCTTGAAAGCGTTCAGTCTTATACGGGATACCAAAGAGGTTACCAGTCTATGACAGTACGATGGGAAATCAATCAGTTTGCATTGGGTGATTTCAGTTGTAAACTCCTTGTCCTTTTGGTGGGAAATCCTATCATCAGCACTAACCTGGCTTCAGTTCCATATTGAAGACTCGAGAAGTCTGTAACATTCTGAAACTGATTATCGGATAACTATTTCAAATGAATTCTCTTCTTTTCTTTGTGCACCCTTTTTTTTTGTTTGTTTGTTTTTTGCTGCTCTGTCTGCCATTTCATTTCCTTTTATACCAACATGAGAAGGTACCCAGCAAAATTCTGTGGTTGTGCCTTTGTCTGATAGAATGTGCAATAGATAATATATTTTAAAAAATCAGGTCTGGTCGAGTTATTATATCTAACGATTCTGATGCGTGTAAGACTGATATTGAGTCAACCAATATGAAAATAGTTAAAGGGAGGTTTATCAGATATTCCAATGCACGCATTACATCCACTAGTTCAGCTGTAAATATAGGTAGCTTACTTCCAATATAGACTGCCCTTTCAATTCTAAGTTCTGGAATTACAGAAGCTGCACCCGTGTTTTCGTTTTCAAGGACTGAACCATCTGTAAACACCTGAAGGTGGTTTTGATACTTTTCAAAAAGGATGGTGTTTACATTCACTTTCATTATATTAATAATGTTCATCTTTTTTCTGATCGCAATAGTTTATATCAAAAGCTGGTCTCTATGTCTCCCACAGTGGTTTTGGTGTGGAAGTATATGTGGCTGCCACACTTCTTAGATCTATTTCTGAACTTTCGATTAAGTTTGAAGTATATGTTGCTATTGTCATTTGAGATGATATAGAGTTGGCCCTTTTCTGAAAGTCTGTATCTGATCTAATTTTCAGCTCCTTTCCAATAAAGTTTTCACTTGTGCTAGCTCTTATTACAAACTTTGATGCTGCAAGTTCATGATATTCGTTAAGTGGTAGAATTCCAGCTTCTCTATATGTTTCCAAATTTGATGTGTGGGTAGGTACACCAAAAGCAAATTCATATGCTTTACAATCTAAACTTTGTAACTGTTTTCACTGAATACTTCGGGGCACTAAAGTACACTTCTTGACCGTATGTAAGTTTTGATGTGATGAGTGCTGTAGACAGGTGAATTAACGTTTTTACATCCATCCCCCAAGGCTATTTACTAATGATCTTCAAGCGATTTAAACTTTTTCTTACTTTTGTTAGTATGAAGTGAAAATGAACATTCAATGTCAGCTTTGTTGTAAGGAAACCCCCCAAAAACTTGACACATTATTTGTATTCCAAAGGTTCTCCAAGTAGTTTGAAATTTGGTAGTTTAGCAGGTTGCTTCCGGGATTGTTTTTTTCTAGTGGAAAATGATAATTCATTTTCAAACATGTATCGCCCAAGGCTGTTAAGATTGGCCTGATATAGTCTCCTAATGTATTCTTGTGTTCTTTGTGGCGTTCACTTCTTTAAGGTTACGTTCATCCACATGCAAATATCATCAGCATATTGAACCAAGGTAACAATTTTGATATTGCTATTGGAAGATCATGTATAAGGATATTAAAAAGGATGGGTGCTATGACTGATCCTTGTGGAATTCGGTGTATGGGGTTCTTGGCGTAGACTATGCTGTACCTATTCTAGCTTGCATCGTTCTATTTGATAATTAGCACTTAACATAATTAATTATACATGTTTCCACTTAGGCCTATAGTTTTCAGCTTTAACAGTAATTGTTCATGCCATACATGATTCCCCCCTCTCTCTGTCTCTCTCTGTGCCTCATACCACCCTTCTCTCCAGTGTTCCACATCACCCACACCATCTGACAAACGCTGGAACAGTTAAGACAGCACGGAGAGACAGACGGGTGGAAACTCTTGGCCTGTGAAGTGAGGCGGGTGGCCCGTGCAAGCCATGATAAAGCGATGAAATCGTCGGCAGCAGTCTCGCAAAACGACGCAACATGTGACGGAGGTGTGATGGAAAAGAAAGGCGTCGCACAGACTGCAGCACGAGTGCTGTTCGTTCCGTGTGTGTGTGTGTGTGTGTGTGTGTGCGTGTGCGCGTGCGCAAGCGTATGTGTGTGTGTGTGTGTGTGTGTGTGTGTGTGTGTGCGTGTGCGCGTGCGCACGCGTATGTGTGTGTGTGTGTGTGTGTGTGTGTGTGTGTGTGTGTGTGTGTGCATTTTTGTGTATTCATGTGTGTGCAGGGAAGGGGACGGGTATGGATATATGAATGCTTGAATGTATATGTGTGTGAGAGCACTGAGTTTATTCCAGTGCGTGTATAGTTTGCAAAGTGCATTAATATAAATATTTTTGGTGTGTGTATGCATTTATTTTTTTAATATGTATATCGTCGTATGTTTTGTGTTGTATTATTGTATTGTATCACTCTTTTTGTCACAACAGATTTCTCTGTGTGAAATTCGGGCTGCTCCCCCCAGGGGAGAGCACGTCATTACACAAAGAGCGGCACCCATTTTTTTTGTATTTTTTGCTGCCTGCAATTTCATTCGTTTTCCAATGAGTGGATTTTTCAACAGAATATCTCCAGGGACAACCCTTTAGTTGCCGTGGGTTCTTTTACATGCACTAAGTGCATGCTGCTGACGGGATTTCTGTTTATCGTCTCATCCGAATGACTAGCGTCCAGACCTCCACTCAAGGTTAGTGTAGTGGGAGAAAGCACTGGCGACTATGGAATTCTTAAAGACTTAGAGCAGTTTTCTTGATAGAGTGTTATGGAAATATCCATTATCATCAGTAAAGAAAAAAGGGTTTGGAAAATGAAATAGGAAATTTCGGGAGACGTGGGACTGTGTTTATTTCTTGAAATATGCAGTCTGTCAGTCTGTGCATTCATTCTTTTAAACATGTTACTTCATATTTGATTCATTTATTTCATTCACTGTATGTATTTTTAGGGGTCTCGTTTGTTCACTCTTTTATCTTGAAGACTCTTTATTGGCTTCAAAAAGACGTTTTTGTTATGCGCAAGGGGTATTAAAATGACATTCAATCATCAGCCAATCCACATACAAAACTATCACACACACACACACACACACACACACACACACACACACACACACGCACACACACACACACACATACACACACACACGCACACACACACACATACACACACACGCACACAGTGGTGGCTCAGGCATGCATTACCACCCTCAACCCTACCCCGTCATCCCCCCCCCCCCACCCACACACACACCAATATGCACAATACCTTCAACACAGAATCACTACACACTACAGCAGGATCACCAAACAGCTCGTTCACTCATCTCTGTTCATCTGATACTCCAGAGAGAGAGAGCGAGAGCGAGAGAGAGAGAGAGAGAGAGAGAGAGAGAGAGAGAGAGAGAGGCAATAATGAAATATCGATAAGAAGAATACCGACACTAAGAACTATGCACAACTCAGCCATTCCGAACAGGCAGGGTCACTTCAGGGCAGAATATGTGGAGTATCGCAGGCACATTACAACATGAGAAAAGAAACATCTGGTAAAAAACAAGACAAAAAAACAATCGCCACAGTATATACACAGAAACCTGGAACATACTCTTATTCGTCCTTCGTGGGCTGCAACTCCCACGTTCACTCGTGTGTACACGAGTGGGCCTTTACGTGTGTGACCATTCTTAACCCGCCATGGATGCGTCCATACTCGGTTTTCGGGGGTGGAGCATGCTCTGATATTGACCGTCCCGTTATTCTTATTTATTTATTTATCTATTTATTTTTTGAAGAGAGGATTACATAAATAAGTTAATCTAAACTTGAACACAATATCAACATAATTCTTCTTCTTCTCCCACGTTCATTCGTATGTACACGAGTGGGCTTTTACGTGTATGACCGTTTTTACCTCGCTATGTAGGCAGCCATACTCCGCTTTCGGGGATGTGCATGCTGGTTATGTTCTTGTTTTCACAACCCACCGAATGCTGACATGGATTACAGGATCTTTAACGTGCGTATTTGATCTTTTGCGTGTACACACGAACGGGATTCAGGCACAAGCAGGTCTGCACATTATGTTGACCTGGGGGATCGGAAAAATCTCCACCCGTTACCCACCAGGCGCCGTCACCGTGATTTGAACCCGGGACCTTCAGATTGAAAGTCCAACGCTTTAACTACTCGGCTATTGCAC
>NC_134882.1:2084478-2089478 GCF_041734735.1 Babylonia areolata | reverse complement strand
CTGTCTCTCTCTCCAACCTCCCTTCCCTCCCTCCTTCCTTTCTGTCTCTCTCTCCAACCTCCCTTCCCTCTCCCCCTTCCTTTCTGCCTCTCTCTCCAACCTCCCTTCCCTGCCTCCTTCCTTTCTGCCTCTCTCTCCAACCTCTCTTCCTTCCTTTCTGCCTCTCTCTCCAACCTCTCTTCCCTGCCTCCTTCCTTTCTGTCTCTCTCTCCAACCTCTCTTCCCCCTCTTCCTTCCTTTCTGTCTCTCTCTCCAACCTCTCTTCCCTCTCTTCCTTTCTGTCTCTCTCTCCAACCTCTCTTCCCCCTCTTCCTTCCTTTCTCTCTCTCTCCAACCTCTCTTCCCTCTCTTCCTTTCTGTCTCTCTCTCCAACCTCCCTTCCCTCTCTTCCTTCCTTTCTGCCTCTCTCTCCACCTCCCTTCCCTGCCTCCTTCCCTCTCCCGCAACACCCTAAGAAAAGAAAGTTGATGTACCAGCCGCCGTGGCGAAGTGGTTAGCGTCGCGGACTGACGGCTGGGAGGACACGGGTTCGAATCCCAGCGGAGGTGTTTTTTTTTTTCCGGCCCGTGGCCGGCTCCTACCCAGAGTTGAGTGTGTTGTGGGCTTAAATGGGGAGACTGGGTCCACACAGTCGAGTGTCATCCACTTCAAAGATGCGTCTTTGGGTGTGTTGCTCTAATTACCTGACCAACACTGCTTGGTTAACGCCGGGGTATCATTATGACAGGCAGCGTAGAGTACAGCCTTGTCACGCAGTCCCAAACCAAAATGGACCTCCATAGCAACATCGTCATCGTCTTAGTCATCCTCCTCCTCCTTCATCATCATCAATATAAACAAAACAGTCTCAAATTATGTGGCCTTTCATGCCCTTCTCTCATGGTGACCTAAGTTTCGATACCCCTCCACTTCTGTGCTTGAGGTGAGTCCTGTCAATGTCTTCCGTGTCGGCAGATTCATGGGGGGCTGTTGTTTGGGGGACGTGGTGGCGGTGTCACTCAGTCTGGCTCCGCGACTAAGCCATTATTGTCGTTGGTAAGGGGCTTAGTAGGTGGTGTCCTAAGTACGTTGAATCAGAACAGGCACCACTGAACACCACCGAAGTGACTCAGCAGCAGTGCAGGGTCTCCTCTTGTGTGTGGCCCCCTGGCGACCTAACATCGATGGTTCCCTGCGGACTGCCGACGCTGGAACTGTGACGGACGAACCCGGGTGTGGCCGTGTATGGGGGAATCTAAATGAGCGGTGTGGGAGTAATGCCACTGAAACGGTGCAGATGATGGGGGAAAAAAGAAGAAGAAAAAAGAACGTTGATGCCTTTCCGCTGCCCCTTTGGGGTTTAAAGGATAGAATGACAAAACAAACACACTGAATCACAACTAAAGTCCCACAAATATCAAATAATACATGCATGACAAACACACCAAAATACATTAAAATGATATGTATGTTCCAGATAGGGAAAAGTTATACACCTTTTGTGAATTTTAAGAATCTACTGAAATAAAGTTGCGCTTTGTTCCCGTCTTAAAACACATAAGCATAAACCGATCATTGATGAATGTGATCGATGTTTACTTTGTACCAGTCTAGTTGGTTCGCAGAGGTCCAGGGTTTGACTCAAACCTGCGGACCTGGTGGAATGAAGAAGAAGAAGAAGAAGAAGAAGAAGAAGAAGAAGAAGAAGAAGAAGAAGAAGAAGAAGAAGAAGAAGAAGGAAGAGGAGGAGGAGGACGACGACGACGACGACGACGAGGACGAAGTCTATTTCGAACATAATTTTTCACACAGTCTAAAACAAAATGAAATCTATCCCCAGAGGTACTCGCGGGCCATGTTAAAGTCACTCAGGAATCAAGGCTGGTGCAGTGAACAGCAGGGTGGGTGAGAACTTTCTGAACCCTGCCAGCTGCAGCCAGTGCTGTGGGGATCTGAAGAAGACTTCACCCGATAAAGAATCTGACAAACCATCAGGAAGGAACGAGAGAGAAAAAAAAAGACAGGAAGAACACAAAATGGAACAAAGTGTCACAGACCCCACACCGGCTCCCCGGACCCGCACACAAGAAAAAAGATATAAAAAAGACAACCAAAAAATCTGGAAAAGAAATAAACGAAAGACATAGCAAACCTGTTTAGGGAGAGAGAAACCAAAGAGAGAAGAATAAGCAAAAAGAAAGAAAGAAAGCAGTAGGACCCGAAAGACTCGTAGATAAAGGAAAAGAAAATGACCATAATAAAGGACAGAAACAAATAAAAACAACAACGACGAAGTAATAAGGGGAGTGGAAGTGGTAACAAATTTTACATAAAAAGAGAGTCTACCGAAAAGAATAAAAAGCATTAAGGAAAAAAAAAGAAAAAAAGAAAAAAATATATGGAAGAACAGACGAAAACGAAACAAAATAATGAAGAATTAAATAAAGAAAGAAAGGAGAAAGAAAGAAAAAAAAAGGAAAGACAGAAAGAAGGAGAGGAAAGGCGGAAGAAGGAAGAAAGATGAGGCGGACGAGAAGAGGACAAGGGAATCGCGAGTGGACCACTCGTCCCGTGGTGGACAGCACTTGGTGACAGCGGACAGGGCGTGGAGGAAGGCAGTGGGAAGGGTCAAAATAGAACCAAATTGCAAAATGTTGAATGAAACGATGTGAATAAGGAGCCGTCTCCATGGGGACAATGTGAACCGAGGGACAGCCAATCGTATGCCTGGTCTGATGCAGTTTCCACCCTGGTAGACTCGCCACGTTTCTCGGCAATGCCGGTCACCGATCATCCTCCACGGCAAGTGACCCACAGACACACAATGCTAAACTGGTGCTCCAGATTACAGCGGGCAAAATCATAATCCATGGAGTTCTCAAAGCTTCCAAAGAATAGTGCAGTAAATTCATGGATTTCCGAAACCTGGCCGTGAAGGATGCAATAAGATTTACTGATTTCCCAAAACTGACCATGAAGGATGCAGTAAAGAATTAATTGATTTCCCCAAACTGACCAGTACAGGATAGTAATAAAAGAAGGCAACCTAAATATATTGTGAATTAAAAAAAACCCCAAAAACCAAGCAATTGTAACTGACAGAATAACCCACAAATGTACCACCTCTACACAATGCGTTTCAAGATCCAATGCCACGCAGATCACAAGTGTATGTTGAACTTGAGTAGTCAGCTGTTACAACCCAGGCACCGTAAAAAAACAACAACAAAAAAACAACAAAAAAAACAAAAACAACACACACACACACAAAACGCGCAGGGACACAGGGAAAGAGTTGTGTGCCTTTACCTTATCTCCGAAGAGATGCTAGCCACCACTGGTTGACCAAATTAGGTTCGTAGAACATGATCGCGGAAGAAAAACAAGTCCGGGTTTAACACCAGAGCGAGTCTTCTGCTATGATAAAACAACTCTATGGAAATGTGTGGGTGAATAAACTGAACATATCAAAGTAGATAAAACAGCATGAATACTATGTAAAGGGGGTGGGGGTGGGGATGGGAGGGAGGAGGACAGTTGGAGGACGGTAATTATGACATCTTCAAAGACAATAACCGGTAGCAGTAGAATTATCTCTGAGGGAGAAAACCAAGACAGAAAGAGCGGAGGGAGTCTGAGTGGTGGGGGGTAGGACAGACAGAAAGACAGGCTGCCAACAAGACAGAGAGAAATAAAATGAGAAAAAGAAGATGGAGGAATAGAATCAAAAAGGCAAAATATCGATTCATCGAATAATCGGTGAAGAAGTAAGTCGCCATGATGGCTTTTCCATAATTCTGCCAAATGATCTCAAGAAGAAGAACAAGAAGAAGAAGAAGCAGAAGAAGAAGAAGAAGAAGAAGAAGCAACAACAACAACAGCAGCAGCAGGAACAAGAAGAAATAAAGAACAAGAAGAAATTTTAATATTAATGTATAAGATGCAATATAAATAATGTATCAATGCATGTAACAAGAAGAAGGAAAATAACACCACCAATAAAACGAAAACAACCAGAATAATAATAATAAATAAATAAAAGAACAAAACCAAACCCAAAAAAGAGCATAAACAATAAGAGGAAAAACGAAACAACAAGAACAAGAACACACACACAGACACACAGACACAGACACAGACACAGACACACACACACACACAAGATCACACGCAACAAGAAAAACAAGAAACTCAAGACAAGACCAACGATACGGTGAACGTGATCAACAGTAACAAGAAGAAAAACAAGAACAAGAACAAGAAGAAGAAACCACGAACAATAATTTATGACTCACGGCAAGCAAAAACAAGATACAATCTAGGCTGCATGCTTCTCTATCATAGTTTCATCTGGAGACATTCTCCCCTGCACTTTATTTACGAGCCGAAACGAGAGATGAACGTTCCGAAACTGTCAGAGACTGTCGCATTTTTATTCCGTGTTGAAAGAAAGAAAGAAAAAAACAAAACAAAAACAAACAAACAAAAAAAACACAAAAAAACCGACAACAAAAAAACACCACCAACAAAACAAACAACAAAAACTTAATGCTCTTGCGATTTATCTGCAACTTTTTTCATGTTTGGTACCTTGGGTATTCCTCTGCATATGACGCATGGCCGTGTTTCAAAAGAAGTGTCTGCGTATTAAAAAAAAAAAAAAGAAAAAGAAAAAAACGAAAAAAACGAAAAAACAAACAAACAAAAAAACAACAACAATAACGACAACAAAAAAACACCTCCTCGAAAAGAAAACAACAACAAAAGCCAAACAAACGGAAAGTGTTCTTTCTGTCCCTATCTTTTCTTCACTTCCTTCTGACTCACTCCATTCCCTCTTCTCCAGGGATCTTGCATCAGCCGTTTCTATCTCTCCCCTCTCTTTCTCCACCAACCTTCTCCAGGGATCTTGCATCAGCCGTTTCTATCTCTCCCCTCTCTTTCTCCCCCAACCTTCTCCAGGGATCTTGCATCAGCCGTTTCTATCTCTCCCCTCTCTTTCTCCACCAACCTTCTCCAGG
>NC_134882.1:2064478-2081978 GCF_041734735.1 Babylonia areolata | reverse complement strand
GCATTACGCTCAGACACCAGACTTAGGACAGTCAGCAGTGAGAACCTTTTAACACCTCTTTGAGGACCTGAGAGACTAAGAACATCGTCCAGCCCCTCCCCCTAAAAAACAAAACAAGGGAGAGAGAGAGAGAGAGAGAGAGAGAGAGAGAGAGAGAGAGAGAGAGAGAGAGAGATGGATGGATGTAGTCACTGGGTGAATAAGAGGGAATGAACATAAGAAAGAAGAAATCACGAGCAGATGACAATTTGTGCATACACTGACACACGTGGGACGACTAAACACTCAATACACAGTGTGCGTGGAAGGGTGGTGTGTAGAGGAAGGAGGTAGGGTCGTGGCTACTCCCTTCCACCGGCACTCTCTTCCTGTTCTGCCCCACCCCCACCCACCCCACTCACCCCACCCACACTCTTCTAAGTCCTGCGTCAACTCCCTTACCCACTTCTGTGCTGATCGAAACTGTGAGTCAATCCAATACGTACAGTGATACTGATCAGGTCATTGCCTAGCTCTGCCTAACCTCCACAGGAAGGGGAGAAAGTGGCACAATGTCTCAGACGGTTATCTGCCTGCCAGAAGTGTCCGTGAAGGTCGGGGGTCCATTCCTGCTCTCGCCCTTTCTCCCAAGTTTGACTGGAACATCACACTGAGCGTCTCGTCCATCGGGTGAGACGATAAACTGAGGTCCTGTGTGTAGCAAGCAACGGGAACAAGATTGCTGTCTTCTGGCAAAAAAACGTCTGTAGAAGAAATGCACTCCAATAGATTCGCAAATATACCCGCATGTACACAAGCCCTGACAAGTGCGTTGGGTCATGCTGCTATCGGGGATCTGTCTAACAGATGTGGTGTAGCCTATGCAGATTTGTCCGAACGCAGCGACTCCTACTTGTGAAACGGAAACTGACGCTGAAAGTGCATTTCTACCTTCCCATCTTTCCGATTTCCATCTTCCTCGTTCCTGTCTTCACCAGAAGTGTTCACTTGTGGACAGCCGTAGATCACTGTCTTAGATTCCCCAGCAAAGTAATGTACACACGAGGAACACGATGAATAAATAAATACGTCAACAAAATGCAAAAGAAAAAAGTTAACAAAAAAAAGCGGGGCAGCAAAAAACAAAAACACATAATCATAGAAACAAAACGACACAAAAAAGAATTAACAGTACATCAATAAGAAAACAGAAACAAAGAAGCGAATAACAAATAATTTTTAATGAATTAATAGTTAAATGAATAAATAAATAAAGGAATAAATAAATAAAATCGATAAACTATTCTTTGCCTTCTTCCTTTACCAATCTCCTTTTTTCTTCTTCTTTTCTTCTTGTTCCCCCACACACCCCCTCCACCCTTTTTTTGTGTGCATCCCTTTCAATTTCCCCGATCCATTTCACCGTCTGTGTACGAGTGACATCTTCGGAATGAAAAGCACTCGTCTTGCAGCCACTCTGTCCCTTCCCCACTTCCTCCACATCTCACGTATTTCTTCTTCTTCTTCCTTCTCCTCTTCTTCTTCATCTTTCTTCTTCTCCTCTCTTATTTCACCCCCTCCTTTTGCATCTTCAACATGTTTATTTGTGGTAAATGGCGCGCATGATTTCATCAATTTGCCACGTCCTGTTGAGGTCAGCGGAAATGCAGCCACTCATACCAGCAATGTCAATGATACTGAAGCGTGTGAGAGAAAGGGGCGGGGAAAGCTGGTGGAAGAGAGAGAGGAAGGGGGAGAGAGAGGGGAGGGAGAAAGAGGAAAGGAGACAGACAGACAGACATGCAAAGAAAAAGAATGAAAGAATGTGAAACTGCTGAGAAGGGAATGCAGGAGGAACAAGAACAAGAACAAGAACAAAAACTTTAATATCCAGGCCTCCGGCCCTAGAAAGAGGTCAAAAGTACACAATATGGTGATGACGTAGCGACAACTCAGTGTAAAATATACACTAAATTAAACCTGAAGAACTAAAGTGCCTTTTGTGCAAAGTAAATTAATTCTAAATGTCTTCATTGCTGTCAACGAATTCCTGTCGTATCTTCAGGGCATTAAATATATAAACACAGAGTTTATGAATACTATAAATAGAACAATTCTTCAGCAAGTCAACACATGACTGAACTTCAGAGTTCAGATATTTTTGCCTTAGGTTATTGTATAGGTCACAAGTGTTTATAAAATGATTTTCATCTTCTACCACGTTACAACGTTTACATGCGTAATTTGAATTACATTTGAATGTTCTGAAAAATGATCCATTTACTGGGAGCAAACCAAACCGTAATTTTATCAAGCAGTCCCTAAAACACTTTTTATCCACAAGGTCAAAATATTGCTCGCATTCAAAACCAGTTTTGAACAGTCTGTAGTTGATGAGAGGGAGAGAGAGACAGGGAGAGGAAGAGGGGGAACGGGGGAGGGGGCAGAACGAGGGAGGGGCAGACAGGGAGAGAGAGAGGGGGGGGGGGGGGGGGGGTTGTGAGAGAGAGAGGGACAGAGAGAGAGGGACAGAAACAGAGATAAACAGAGACAGAGAGAGACACGGAAAGGGGGGAGAGAGAGAGGGGGGGGGAGGGAAGACAAAGAGGGAGAGACAGACAGACAGACAGGCAGAGACATAGACATGTGAAAGAGCTATGAAACTGCCGAGGAGGAGGAGGAGATGCAGAAGGGAGAAAAAAGTGAAACAGCAATAACGTCATCAAGGTTATCATTGTCATCATCATCATTATTATCATCATCAGAAGCAGCAGCAGTTACGGCACTAGAAGAAGTTGTAGCCGTAGTTATATAATAGTAGAAGGAAGGGGAGGAGGAGGAGGAGGTGGTGGAGGAAGAAGAAGAATTAGAGAAGGATGTACTCTGCTCCACCTCTGAAGCTTGACGTCTTCTTTAAAACTCCCCCGAAGAGGGCAAGGGACGTTTGCGATCTGTTGGAACTGTCTGCGAGCAATGGGCATCCCCCAGGGTGCTCTGTCACGTTGTGTTGAATCGTTTGTCAGCAGACATCCTTGGCCTCGGGGTTTTTTCGTCCCTTCCCTTACTACCCCTCTCCCGAATTCCCCCATGACTTCGCGACAGAAATCCCTTCTTCTTCTTCTTCTTCCCTCCACCCTCCTTCGTTTGTGTCTTCGTATGGTCAGATGTTTCTGTCAAAGACAGAAATTCATAACACTTTGGTTTTTTTTTTAAAACGGATTTGCCTAACTGATCGCGAAAGCCACTTACGGATTTTTGTAACAGCATATAGTTGGCTATTAATGTTAACAACATATCTTTGATTGGGAGATTAATGTACTAGCTGCATCAGTATTCTTAGTTCATTTGGTTCTTTTCATCTGTGTGTGCTGCTACTACTACTGCTACTACTACTGGTGGTGCTGCTGCTGCTACTGCTAGTACTACTACCATTACTACTACTACTACTACTACCGCTGAATTCATGAACAGCAACGACAATGATAAGAAGAAGAAGAAGAAGAAGAAGAAGAAATGACTTTAAAAAAAAAAAGTTATTGCATTTTTCCCTTCAAAGAGCTTTCTCTGCTAGATTTGAACCTGAAACCACATGGTTTCGACTGTTTAGCTCTGGTTCGTTGTTCGCAGTTAGGCCCTACCTACCTTCTTTTCTGTCCGTTTGTCAGTGGTCTTTGACATTAGTTTCAAGAAAGAAGTAAATACTGTATTTTCAGATTTGTGTGCACATGTCTGCATATATAGAGAACTGAATAAAACACAAAAACAACAACAACAAACCCAACCAACAAAAACATTGCACTGCAGAGTCACACATTGTCTTGCAGGAGCGTTCCATGTAGCGTGTTTCGTCCCATCGGGGGTTGTCGACCCTGATGTGGTCTCCAGCGTTAAAGTATGTAGGAATGATGGTTTCTGCCACAGTCGGTCTGGACACGTGATGGGGAGTTCTGGGGACCTTTCAACGCCTCTTTAGCGGAACCGGCAAGACACAGACCGAAAAATGGAGAGGGGAAGAAGAAGAAGAAGAAGAAGAAGAAGAAGAAGAAGAAGAAGAAAAAACCAGAGTAAAGGTGAAGAGAATGTCTTTGGGCATCAAAGAGCGAGAGACAGAGACAGGTGAACAGAAAGAGAGAGAGAGAGAGAGAGAGGCGGGAGGGAGGGGGGGGGGCGTGGGAACGGAAGGGGAGACACTGGACACTGGAACACTGGAATTATTTATTGTCATTGCCAAGAAAGGTCTTTTGACAAGGGGACAACAACATAAATTCATATATTTTAGCTTCAAAACAACAAAAACTATATTTGTTCTCTGAACCCTTCAGTCAGTTTAAACAAAGAAAATATGCAATACTTGGAAACACTTAAGTCACATCCTGACAAAAACTCAACGAAACGGAACTAAAGAAAAACTAAATTGTAATGATGATAAAATGACAAAATGAATGGGGACTGACTCGACCACCCACTCAAAAATATACCAAATCAATGCAGACTGCCTCATCAATACACTCAAGTATGCAAGGTTATGTTTTCTGTTTTGTCCAAATAAAATAGCAACTTCTGTACTGACTATAATTAAGTGCCTTCTGTGCTGTTGATACTGTTCTGCCTTGTGTACCTCTGGGAGGGGAGACAGAAACTGAGAGACAGGGGGAGATAATAAAGAAGAGGGAGGAAGACAGCCAGACAGACACACGCATACTCATACACACACACGAAAAAAAAAGAAAAAAAAAGAGGAGGAAGATGTCCACATACTTTCAGAGATCAGCAAGTAGTAGAGTCTCCACAGAGATTTGTTTTCTACGAGCGGTCAGACAAAAAAAAAGAGACCTGCGAGCAATGTGAAGGACGTCAGCACAACGAGGCGTTTCCCTCTGGGAATTACCGGCCCTGAACTAGTGCCCAGCGCTTACCAACCCCCAGGCCTTCCCCACCCCCTCCTCACACACACCCTTAGAAGTAAGAGTGACGGTTCTTGCTATTCCTGCTGCCTTATGTCCAGACATACAATCGTCAGCCGCGAGAACCTTTTAACGCCTCTTTAGAAGACTCGGGAGACGAAGAACAAAAAGGAGAAAAGAACAGAGAGAAGAAAAAAAGAATAAGAAAAGACAGACAGGGGGGAAAAGGAATGGAAGAGAGAGAGAGAAAGATAGATAGATAGATAGTTAGATAAATAGAGGGAGAGAGAGAGAGATAGGCAGACAGACAGTCACAGAGACAGAGACAGAAAAGGAGAGAGGGAGAGAAAGACAGAGACAGAAGGAGAGAAATTTGTAGTAAGACACTGTGTTAAGACCCCCCCCCCCCCCCCCCCCCCCCCGAAAAGTGGCAGTGAATGAAGCAGCCCTGAGTCCTGTGTCCAAATGTGCCAGTAGCAGGAGGAAGGCATAAAAGGAAACCGTCGCCAACAAAAGCAAAACAATATAAAACGCTAAGAAACAGAACAAAGACTATACGACGAAACTCAACACCACAAACGTTTGGTGGGTTTGTTGCTGTGTTCACTGAGAACTGGTTGTATTTGTTGTTGTGTTCATTGAGAGTTGGGTGTGTTGTCTGTGCTAACTGAGAGTTAGCTGTGTTGCCTGCGTTGTCAATGTTCTTTGAGTGTTGTCTACGTTATCTGTGTTACTGCTTTTATTTGGTATGTTCATTAAATGCTTCAGCTGACAATTTGAAAGAGTCTGTAAGTATAATGACAGACACTAAACGGCATCTGTAAGTCTAATGACAGAGACTAAACAGCATCTGTAAGTCTAACGACAGACACTAAACAGCATCTGTAAGTCTAATGACAGACACTAAACAGCATCTGTAAGTCTAATGACAGAGACTAAACAGCATCTGTAAGTCTAACGACAGACACTAAACAGCATCTGTAAGTCTAATGACAGAGACTAAACAGCATCTGTAAGTCTAATGACAGAGACTAAACAGCATCTGTAAGTCTAATGACAGAGACTAAACAGCATCTGTAAGTCTAACGACAGACACTAAACAGCATCTGTAAGTCTAACGACAGACACTAAACAGCATCTGTAAGTCTAATGACAGACACTAAACAGCATCTGTAAGTCTAACGACAGAGACTAAACAGCATCTGTAAGTCTAATGACAGACACTAAACAGCATCTGTAAGTCTAACGACAGACACTAAACAGCATCTGTAAGTCTAACGACAGACACTAAACAGCATCTGTAAGTCTAACGACAGACACTAAACAGCATCTGTAAGTCTAATGACAGACACTAAACAGCATCTGTAAGTCTAATGACAGAGACTAAACAGCATCTGTAAGTCTAACGACAGACACTAAACAGCATCTGTAAGTCTAATGACAGACACTAAACAGCATCTGTAAGTCTAACGACAGACACTAAACAGCATCTGTAAGTCTAACGACAGACACTAAATAGCATCTGTAAGTCTAACGACAGACACTAAACAGCATCTGTAAGTCTAACGACAGACACTAAACAGCATCTGTAAGTCTAACGACAGACACTAAACAGCATCTGTAAGTCTAATGACAGACACTAAACAGCATCTGTAAGTCTAACGACAGACACTAAACAGCATCTGTAAGTCTAATGACAGAGACTAAACAGCATCTGTAAGTCTAACGACAGACACTAAACAGCATCTTTAAGTCTAACGACAGACACTAAACAGCATCTGTAAGTCTAACGACAGACACTAAACAGCATCTGTAAGTCTAACGACAGACACTAAACAGCATCTGTAAGTCTAATGACAGACACTAAACAGCATCTGTAAGTCTAACGACAGACACTAAACAGCATCTGTAAGTCTAACGACAGACACTAAACAGCATCTGTAAGTCTAACGACAGACACTAAACAGCATCTTTAAGTCTAACGACAGACACTAAACAGCATCTGTAAGTCTAACGACAGACACTAAACAGCATCTGTAAGTCTAACGACAGACACTAAACAGCATCTTTAAGTCTAACGACAGACACTAAACAGCATCTGTAAGTCTAATGACATACACTAAACAGCATCTGTAAGTCTAACGACAGACACTAAACAGCAAAGAAAGAAACAAATGAAATTCTCAGGTCGATTAATAAACGAAGAAGGAAAGAAATCAGGCATGCGGTAAAGAAAAAAAAGCAAGCAAAAGAATAAAGCGAAGAAATACACAACGAAAAAAAAAGAAGAAAGAATGAACGATTGAACGAAAGACAGAAAGCAAGAAATATTTTTCAAAAATTCTCTTCCATATTTGTTGGTTGTTTTTTTCTCTATCAGTGTCGTTTCCTGTCGTCCAGTGCCATCGACCTGGCATGAAGCACTGGGGAAGCAGCTTTTTTGTCATCATTCCAGACTTTTTCTCCTCTACGCCACCTGCCTCTTTTTTTTTGATGGAATGTAATGTATATGCTTTTTTAAATCTATCAATTTTCATGGGACAAAACATCTAGAATTTCTTCTTCTTTTTGTACTGCAGTGCACTCACTGAGCAGTTTTGTCACTCGCGGGAATATAGCGACACGTTCGCGTGAATGAGAGTGAAGAAGAACGAGGAGAAGGAGAGATAGAAAGAGAAAGAGAGGGGGTAGATAGATAGATATATTGATAGGTAGATAGATAGATAGATAGATAGACAGATAGATAGGCAGATAGATAGATATATAGATGGAGAGAGAGAGAGAGAGAGAGAGAGAGAGAGGAGAGAGAGAGAGAGAGAGAGAGAGAGAGAGAGAGAGAGAGAGAGAGAGAGAGAGACAGACATAGAGAAAGGAGGAGAAGGCGGGGGGTGGGGGGGGAGGGGGGGGGAGGAACAATATTTCCAGTCGAAAGCATTGTCGCTATTTTCCCACATTTCATATGTTTTTACAACGTTTTATTTTATTGGGAGAAACGTGCACATTAAAGATCTAACATGCTGATTCTTCTTTGTCCTCTTCCTCTTCCTTCTCCGTCCCTCGCCTGTTCAGACAAGCTTTCTCCAGTTTCTGATGCTGGTTGCGTTTTCCACTTGTCACACAACTGCATCTGTTCTTCATCTCCCACCGGGGTACGGGGGTGGGGGTCCGAAACGTGTTTGACCTGTATTAAAATGTCTCCACAAAGGCTGGGTATCTCCGTCTCCCTGTCTTTGTCTCTCTCTGCCCCTCCCTCCCTCTCTCTCCCCCCTCCACACATACATAATTTTATCAATCAATCAATCTATCTATCTATCTATACATCTATGTATGTGTATGTATACAATCATATATATACATATATCACAGTTAATTTCTGCTTCCTCGGTAACTGGTGACAAGAAATGTTTAAATTTGACTTTTTACCATCACCTCAATCCAAAACCTGTCTGCTGACACGACAAATCTACAAGAAACGGAACGGAACAGAACATATTAATCATATTTATACTCACTACTAGTGCAACATGACCACCACTGCTACAGCAGCAGTAGCAGTAATGGTTGTGATGGTGGCCGTGGTAATGGCGGTAGTAGTAGTAGCTACAGCAGCAGTAGCAGTAATGGCTGTGATGGTGGTCGTGGTAATGGCGGTAGTAGTAGTAGCTACAGCAGCAGCAGCAGTAATGGTTGTGATGGTGGCCGTGGTAATGGCGGTAGTAGTAGTAGCTACAGCAGCAGTAGCAGTAATGGTTGTGATGGTGGCCGTGGTAATGGCGGTAGTAGTAGTAGCTACAGCAGCAGTAGCAGTAATGGTTGTGATGGTGGCCGTGGTAATGGCGGTAGTAGTAGTAGCTACAGCAGCAGTAGCAGTAATGGTTGTGATGCTGGCCGTGGTAATGGCGGTAGTAGTATTGGCTACAGCAGCAGTAGCAGTAATGGCTGTGATGGTGGCCGTGGTAATGGCGGTAGTAGTAGTAGCTACAGCAGCAGTAGCAGTAATGGTTGTGATGGTGGCCGTGGTAATGGCGGTAGTAGTATTAGCTACAGCAGCAGTAGCAGTAATGGTTGTGATGGTGGCCGTGGTAATGGCGGTAGTAGTATTAGCTACAGCAGCAGTAGCAGTAATGGTTGTGATGGTGGCCGTGGTAATGGCGGTAGTAGTAGTAGCTACAGCAGCAGTAGCAGTAATGGTTGTGATGGTGGCCGTGGTAATGGCGGTAGTAGTAGTAGCTACAGCAGCAGTAGCAATAATGGTTGTGATGCTGGCCGTGGTAATGGCGGTAGTAGTAGTAGCTGCAGCACAAGCAGCATCCGCACAAGCCGCTGAAAAATATGCAGCAGCGGTGGTCGCTTCACTTTATCAAGGAGGCGTCACTACATTCGGACAAGCCCATACACGCTACACCGCACTGCGAGGCAGATGTCCGACCAGCAACATAACCCATGGCCCAACGCGCCTTGTCAAGCCTTCAGTGCTCTCTCTCACACACACACGCACACATTATGTATCTATCTATCTGTCTATCTGTCTATCTATACATTTGTGAACCTCTCAAGAATGGATTAGAATTTCGCTAGAGGGCAACCATTTTGTTGCCGTGGGTTCTTTTTCATTGCGCCAAGTGCGTGCTGCACACTGAACTTCGATTTATAACGTCTCATCTGAATGACCAGACGCCAAGTTTTTCCAGTCGAACTTGGGAGAAAGTGCGAGACTGGTAAGTAGCGGTTGCAGTGTAAGCAGAAAGGTTTGTCGCTGAAGAAGCACTGTCGGAATATCTCCCCCTAGTTTCTTTCAGTTTGTATGTTTTCAGATCTGACATGGTATGGTGCAATACGACGTTTTCTTCATCTTAACTGCTTTGACAATTTTGAAGTGACATGCTTATGTTTGCTTTAATAATCATACGAATGAAAACAATCTTTCTCTTACAATGGCGAAAACAGGCATTAGACGCAAAAACCAAAAGCAATTTTTACTTAGAGACAGCTAAGCTTTTACGATACCCTGATGGCATTCAAAATGAAACATATATCAGCGGGTTTTTTTCAGTGCTTTTGGACAAAGCCACACATCTAGCAGTGTTATTGCTGCACATTTAAACTGAAGATTGTATTCGGAAAAAAAATACAAGAAAATTTCCGCAAGAAAGCAGGAAAGGAAAGATAAAATCAACAAAACAAAATGGCAAAAGAAAATGAATCAAACAGAAATAAAAGGCAAAACAAAGCACAGCAAACCCCAGCAATAACATTCTGTTTAGGACCCATTCTGAGGGAGAAGCAGTGGTGAGGAGTGCAGAAAACAGCAATGGGATCACCAACGATCGATCACTGTTTAAGATAATACAGCCATTGCTTTTTATTTATAAGACGCAAACTAGGATCCTCCCCCCGCCCGCCCCCCTCCCCCCCCGCCGCCTCCCGAGCCCCTCTGACACTGACAACACTGTGATTACCCAACAAAACAGAATGGATCGACCAGGCGATCTTTTGTAACCCCCACACTGGCTTACATCAATCCATCTTCAGCTCCAAGGCACAAAGGCCTGATCCTGAACCATTTCTTTCAGCAGCTACAGCGGAACGAGTAGGAGGAGGAACACAAGAAGAAGAAGAAGACGATGATGATGAAAGAAGAAGAAGAAGAACATTATGATGATGATGATGATGATGAAGTAGAAGAAGAAGAAGAAGAAGAACAAGAAGAACAAGAACAAGAAGAAGATAATGTTGATGAAGAAGAAGACGACGATGATGATGAAAGAAGAAGAAGAAGAAGAAGAAGCAGAAGAAGAAGAAGAAAAAAAAGAAGAAGAAGATGATGATGATGAAGACGACGACGATGATGATGAAAGAAGAAGAAGAAGAAGGTGATGATGATGAAGAAGATGAAGATGATGATGATGAAAGAAGAAGAAGAAGAAGAAGAAGAAGGAGGAGGAGGAGGAGGAGGTGGAGTGGATGAAGAAGAAGGGGGGAGAAGGAGGAGACAAAGAAGAAATTGAGAAAAAAAAAAAAAACAAAAAAACAACAACAAACAAACAACAACAAAAAAAAAAAAAAAAAAAAAAAAAAACTAGGAGGAGGGAAAAAACGAAGCTAAAAAAGAAAGAGCAGCATGCTTTTTCCCTTCCATTTAGCTATGCATCATTGTCTCAGAACGAGCGTGTCTGAGCGGATTAGCACCGGGAGGGCAGGGAATGTGTTTAAAGAAAGCAAACAAGCTTGGGCAGCCCATGTATTATTGAAAGAGTGTTTCTTGGCGAGTATTTCATGCTTGCATGCAACTGTGCACATCAAGGGGAAAAAGGGGGTTATAAAAAAGCACGGTCTCAATAACAATTGCATGCGTAGTTTTATTTCATCAAGAAAAATAAAATTTCCAATGAAAATATATAGCATTTATTTAGAAATGAGTTAATTCACAACAACAACAACAACAACAACAGTAGCAGCAGCAGCAGCAATAACAAGAAGAAGAAGAAGGAAAAATAGAAATGTTGGACTGGATTGTGGGAAGGTCGACAACAACATCAACAAGGAAAAATAGAAATGTTGGATTGGATTGTGGGAAGGTCGCCAAGTGTACAAGGGCAGCATTTACTTCCATTGTAATTCGAATATAAATGTCCATAGCAATACACACCATTGCTTTGATATTTCACTCTGGAATCGTTTTGTTTTGTTTGTTTGTTTTTTTGGTTCTTGTTCATCTTTTTCTTACGCCGTCTGCTCCCCCCCCCCTCCCGTCACCACCTTCCCCCCCCCCGCACCCTCCTCTCACAAACATACACACACCTATCTCCCCATTTCTAGCAACCCTGTAATATTCGAATGTCAGAATCTAAAATGTTTTTTGCCAGACTTCACCAAAAGTTCTTTTGAATGTGTTATTAACAATTCCAGTATGTTATTTGTTACTGTCCTTTAGGACATTTGTTATAAATGTTATAGTTGTTTGATGTTGGCGTTTATAACGTTTCCATTTTTCCTAGCGTTGTCTCTCCCTATTCACCCTCCACACATACACACACTTTTACCCCTCCCCCTCTCACAGCCCCTACCCCCACGTTTTTTTGTTTTGCTTTTTTTGTTTGTTTGTCTGTTTTTTGTTGGTTTTTTTCCGTCTAATATCACTTCAAGTGGAAAGACGTTAAACTGAAGACAGCAACAACCTATCTCCCCCCAAAACAGCACCCAAGCTTATTCCAGTACAGTCCCAGTTTGAAGAGATAAGCATGTGTGTGCTGGATTAAAGCAGATTGGAAGACATTGGACTCACTCAGAGAGTAGGCGAGGAGGCAGGGGAGGGGCTGGGGGTGGAGGTACCTGCAGACTTAACAACATGATGATGATGATGATAATAATAATGATAATATACATAAATTACTACTTCTGCTACTGATGGTGATGATGCTCATGACTTAGTTTGTAAAGGGCCTTTCCACTTAAAACATGCTGAACTGAGCTGAACAGTGTACAATTCCAGTTCAGTTCAGTAAATCAAGGAGGCGTCACTGCGTTCGGATAAATCCATATACGCCACACCACATCTGCTAAGTAGATGCCTGACCAGCTGCGCAACCCAACGCGCTTCAAGTGTAAAACCCAACATGCATTTAAACACTAAAATGATCATACCACATAGCCCGCACAGCCAGGCAACCGAAACGCTCACTCACTTATATTCATTCACTCACACAGTCATCACATACTACACAAAATTCGTCATACATATACACCACAGCACCAAAACAATGCACATATCATATCACAATAATTAAAACCCAACATCAACAAAACAATGCACATATCATATCACAATAAATACACCACAGCACCAAAACAATGCACATATCATATCACAATAAATACACCACAGCACCAAAACAATGCACATATCATATCACAACGATTAAAACCCAACATCAACAAAACAACAACAAAAACTACAACAAAAAATCCACCACCAAAATACATAAAACCCAATTCACAACACTTCAAACTGTTCCCAAAAGGAGAATACGTAAAAGTGTTTAAAGTCCAGTTAAGGACCACTTCATGTAAATTCTAATCATGTATATTTTCATAAAATGTCAAACATGAATTGAATCATGCGAGCTGCATATCATGGTCTTCCAGTGGTCTCAAACTGAACACACAAACGCCTGTTCTTGACACATTCATGAGCAGCTTGAAAAAAACGCGTGTGGAAAACCGGTGTTTGGGACTGACATTTACAATTATTCAGTGGTATATGAGCGATAGTTATGGACTTTGATTGTACACAACAGGAAGTGCACGCACAACAGTGGCTGCAAACACTGCCGTCTGCAAGACATTCAGCATCATTTCACTGTTCCAATCTTCCAATATTCAGTTTCAGAAGATCATGTCAGCTTTCAACATCTTTACTCTGTCCCAGTGAAGATACAACTGATGCAAGTCATAACGTGATGTCAGACTGGAATTACGCAACACTTATGAGGTAACAATTAACATACGTCACATTCACCATCCCCACTCTCCTCCCCTCATTAAGAAAACTGCAAGTTCCTAAGAAGTCCCGACTCTCTGTGTGTGTGTGTGTGTGTGTGTGTGAATATTTTGATTTCATTTCTCTGTGTCCTGAGGGCTGGATGTAAAAAACAACAACATATATTCATGCTAATTCCACTTCACCCATAAAATAAAAGTTTGTCTGTTTTCTCTGTGTATGTATCAGTATCAGTAGCTCAAAGAGGCGTCACTGCGTTCGGTCAAATCCATATATGCTACACCACATCTGCCAAACAGATGTCTGACTAGCAGCGTAACCCAACGCACTTAGTCAGGCCTTGAGAGAGAGAGAAAAAAAAAGTGTGTGTGTGAACCATGTATTTATCAGGCCGTCGATGAAGTCCGTCTAGTGCGGTATAGTATGTCATGAATAGCTACTCCGTTCAATTAGAATGCTAAAATTGATTTTTTGTTGTTGTTTTAATAGGTTCTTCTGACCTTAAACTACACGATGAAGGTAGGGTTCAAATTTTCCTCCCCCGTAACCCCGCGGAGGGAGGGGTCCTTGTGACGTTGCCCCCGAGAACGGATTTCAGCAAAACAACGATGTTTCTTTGCAAAACTCAAATTGTTTTATAGGTTTTCATTGATGCAGAATCACTTTTTGACATTTTCAAAGTCATTGGAAGTAGAAGTAAGCGAGTTTCCGTGTCCAGATATGTAGCACCATATCATTTGTTTATATCTAAGTACAAAAAATAGCCATATCGAAGTGTTTCTATCAAGAAGATTTCAATACCAGGAAAGGCACACATGTAAATTATGATTGTAGAAGAACTTTTACATCGCTTGACATTAAAATAGCAGCATATATCAGACAGTCTGACTGCAACGTGGCCTATACCAAAAGGCCTATACACAGAAAGAATCATACATGCAAATGCAAACTTCCGGTAAATTATTGACAACTAAAACTGTGTATCCCACACTACTAAAATTTGGTATTAAATATATTGCTGATCATTTACTTCTTACAAAGTTAACCAAACAACTAAAACTATACCTGTTTCAGTGAAAACATACTGGAAAGCACTACAAGGGTTTGGCAGGCCTGTAATTTGAATTTATACAAACAACCATATACAAACGTACCTGTGCTCTTGTGTAGGGGGGAAAAGTGTCAGAAATGTTCTCCTGGTAAAGCTATAACAGCAAGCACCTGGTACTTGCCATCCCACAACAAAGTCAACTTTCACACAGTTGATGTGAGGTAAACATGCCACACAGTTGTAGTTCGGAAAGCGAACACTAACATTTCGCGTGCACTGCGATAGAGCAGAAAAGTCAGGTGGAAACAGCACTGGGGCATAGTGGTCTTGCTGATGCCCTGTACAGTCGTAAGCATGTCGTTCCCCTTCTTCCATTTGTTCAGATTTTGGCCTGAACATGTTCAAGCATTCCCCAGAATAACACTTGCAGAGAGGGGTGCAAGGAAGGCGATTACTGGAGCAGCTGCATGCTGCCATTCTGCATCCTGCTTTGCATCCACACTTGATCAGCTCTGTGACAGCAAGTGGAGCAGGGAGAGCTAGGCATCTCACAGGAACGTACACACCATTCTCGATCTTCCAGCCATTTTCTTCAAGAGGAGGAAGTGCAGGATGACTGGTGTAGTGAGATTGATCCCGCATGGCCACATAGTTTGCTCGCAGGATGTGAGGCAGGAAGGCAGAGCGAGTGGGAGGTAACATCTATCCTTCCATGTTTTTCGAAGCGAAGAGCTCCAATCTCAATGCTGGCATGGATGTGGGACCTGTGGAACTGTATACATGGCATACAAAAGGTTCCAAAACCTTGAACAGGGATGGCAGTTCCCAATCAACCAGTTCACTTGAGGCAGACCCTTCTCCAAGCTCCTTGAAGCAGTCGATGGCTGGTCATCCTCTGAAAGCCTCAGATACGCATCAGCCCAGGTTTTCTTGCTAATGCCAACAAATTTCCCACCCCAGTCAGCACCGAGAAGTTGTGGAAGCCTATGAGCCCTTGGCATTTGTGAGGTCCAACTGCTTGTGTACGCTCCAACACGTCTATCTCCCTGAACTTGGCACCCCTTCCAGTCAATAATTTCAACCGTGTCTGAGTGTCAAGGTGACCAGAAGACGCGAGATATAGGAGATCCAAAACGTCAGTGTCAGGTGACCAGACGTATACCTCACGCCAAGCATCTTCAGACACTGATGCTAGGACCTGATGAGGTATCAAAGTGTCCTTGATCTCTTGCTCCAGTGCCTGGTCAGTGAACAGAGCGGTGAACGGGACCTCTGATTGGCCACAACAACATCTGATTTCAGTGCTTTCCACGTGGAGGGGTCATCATTTTCCAAAGCATTCATTTGGACAAGGTGCACTGGCATCAGACGAGCATAGCTCATCAAATCATGGACAAAGAAATACTTGATGTTGTTTTCTAGTGCAGCCAGGTATCCTTCCCAGTCTCCAGAGCGGCACTGCCTCGTCCCCGCTCGGGGTGTATCATCAGACATAGTGATAAACACAATTAGGTATTTCTGATCAATCTCCCGTGCGGGGTGTATCATCAGACATAGTGATAAACACAATTAGGTATTTCTGATCAATCTCCCGTGCGGGGTGTATCATCAGACATAGTGATAAACACAATTAGGTATTTCTGATCAATCTCCCGTGCGGGGTGTATAATCAGACATAGTGATAATCACAATTAGGTATTTCTGATCAATCTCCCGCGCGGGGTGTATAATCAGACATAGTGATAAACACAATTAGGCATTTCTGATCAACCTCCCGTGCGGGGTGTATAATCAGACATAGTGATAAACACAATTAGGCATTTCTGATCAACCTCCCGTGCGGGGTGTATCATCAGACATAGTGATAAACAAAATTAGGTATTTCTGATCAATCTCCCGTGCGGGGTGTATCATCAGACATAGTGATAAACAAAATTAGGTATTTCTGATCAATCTCCCGTGCGGGGTGTATCATCAGACATAGTGATAAACAAAATTAGGTATTTCTGATCAATCTCCCGTGCGGGGTGTATCATCAGACATAGTGATAAACAAAATTAGGTATTTCTGATCAATCTCCAGTGCGGGGTGTATAATCAGACATAGTGATAAACAAAATTAGGTATTTCTGATCAATCTCCAGTGCGGGGTGTATAATCAGACATAGTGATAAACAAAATTAGGTATTTCTGATCAATCTCCCGTGCGGGGTGTATAATCATAGTGATAAACAAAATTAGGCATTTCTGATCAATCTCCCGTGCGGGGTGTATAATCAGACATAGTGATAAACAAAATTAGGCATTTCTGATCAATCTCCCGTGCGGGGTGTATAATCAGACATAGTGATAAACAAAATTAGGTATTTCTGATCAATTTCCCGCGCGGGGTGTATAATCAGACATAGTGATAAACAAAATTAGGTATTTCTGATCAATCTGAAAATGCCATAAAGCAACTCAAGCACATAAAACCTACAAATCAACACAATTTTTATGAAAAAGGGATCATTTTAGCAAATATGGAGTGCACTCCACCCCCGGTGAGGGGTGTGTTAGGGAACATAGCCGCAGAGGGGGCGTGGGGGGGGGGGGGGGGGGGGGGGGGGGGGGGGGGGGTGAGCAGTGGGAAAATTTGTACCCGTATTTCTGTGGATTGAGTGGTCCCAGACCAAGCCAACAAAGCAATAAAATCAATTTTAGCAATTTAATATTGAACGGGATTACACACCATACTCCACTTGTCGGTTCCTGTTCTGTCTGCACACAGGCGTGACACCGTCAGTCCATAATGAACACTGCTCAGACACTGAGTCACACTGAGAGAGTCTTCGTCCCCTTGTTCCGGCAACACCAGTCTACTGTCTGGATGCTGATAAAAGATTAAGATCTCACACACACATATGTACACACATACGCACGCACACATACATATACACGCACGCGCGCGCGCACACACACACGCACACGCTCTCTCTTTCTCTCTCCCTCTCTCGCAAACACACACACGAAGACACAGACACAGACACACAGACACAGCCACAGACACACACATGGAACCGTTCAG
>NC_134882.1:2049478-2059478 GCF_041734735.1 Babylonia areolata | reverse complement strand
ATCGCTTTTAAACCGTCACAGAACATTTGCACTATGCTCCATGTCACCAACAATAACAACTTTTTTCTTTGGCCTCCATAGGGCATTTAGAAACAGTTGACATATCTGGAATGTTTTCGTGGGCATCCGCCAATGATTTCCATAAGGTCCTGCATAATTGTCTTCCACATACACGGCGATTTGAAAGCTCACAACCACTACCACTCCCCTCCCCTGCCACCACTCTCTTTCTCTCTTTATTTCTCTCTGTCCCTCTCCTATCTCTCTCTCTCTCTCCCCCCTCCCCCCCCCCATCTCTCTCTTTCTCAGTCTCATTTAAACACACTTATCATTCAGTAATGGTATCATAAATATAACCCTTCTTCTCCTATGTATATCATTATTATCTTCGAGTATACGAAAAAAGCCCCAAAAAACAACCACCCCAAAACGGATATATGAATATGAGATATAAACGTAAGCAGACACAAACATCAAACAAAGAGAAACGTAACATGAACCCCCCACCCCACCCCCCCGCCAAGTACATAATATAGAGAAATGAGCAGTTTTATGAAAAAAAAGGAAAAAAAGAGGAGAAAGAAACATACACCAACAAACACATACATAAATAAAAGAAACAGCCATTCACTGCCAGTCTGATTGTCTATTTCCTGTTCCCCATTTCCCCAGTCAATTTCACTCCTGCTCTATACATTGCATCGGTGAGGCCTCGTCCAGATTAGATGCATTCACGCTGCCGTCTTTGTGTCTCTTTCTCCACCTCCCCTCCCCTCCCTGGCCTGTCGTCTTCCTCCCCCTCCCCCTCCTCTCATTCTTCTTCTTCTTCTTCTCCTCCTGCTTCTTCTTTCTCTTTTTCTTTTCCCCCCTCATCTCCTTCCACCTCTTCTCAGTTCTTCACCTTCTTTGTCTTCCTCTTCTTCTCTTCCTCCTCCCTCCTCCTCCCTCCTCTTCGTCCTCGTCCTTCTTCTTCTTTAACATCATCATCATCATCTTCTTCTTCTTCTTCTTTTCCCCCTCCTCCTTCTTCTTCTTTTCCTTCTCCTCCTCCTCCTTCTTCTTCTTCTCTTCCTCCCCCCCCCCCTTCTTCTTCCTTTTTTTCACATTTGGGAAGTGCCTTATGGTTTCATTAATTTACTACGCCTTGTTCATTCCGCCCGAGATGTGGCCACTCCCCTCAGCGAGGAGGCAGAAAGTCTTCACCCTTCACCCTTTCCTGGCTGCAGCTGTAAGCCTTCATAATTGGTTTCTGCACTCCTAGTGATGCTGACATGTGCATGACAGGCCGGGATACTGACACACTGACAGGTGGACAGACAGACAAGACAGGGAGACAGAGAGCGAAAGAGGAGAGTGAGAAAGAGACAGAGATGGAGACACAGACATTTTCGAAGAGAAACTGAAAGAAAGTAAGAAAGAGGTCAGATAGATAGATAGATAGATAGAGAGAGACAGAGAGAAAGACAGAGAGAGGCAGAGAGGCAGAGAGTCAGAGAGAGACAGAGACAGGGAGACTGACAGAGAGACAGAGAGTGGGGCATCACTTTGCTCACATCTGAAGGTCATTCACTCCAAGTTTTACAAACTTCTCACCCCCCACCCCCGCGCCCCCCCAACACACACACACACACACACACACACACACACACAAACACACACACACACACACACACACACACACACACACACACACACACACACACACACACACACACACACACACACTGAGTTCTCCAGTCGTCTGATTTTGTGATGTTTTGCGCTCATGACAGAAATTTTCCATTTCCATTTCGTGTGAAACTTTTTATTTTTTAAATTTTTTATATACTTCCTTGGGAGTATTGTTGTTGCTGGTGCTCTTGTTTCTGTTTCCTCTTTTTCTTTCCTCTGTCGCACTCTCCTGACAGCAGCTAGGAAAGTGTGCGACCTGTTTAATCTGTCTGCACACAACATGGGTATCCCCCAAGGCTTTCCACTGTGTGTCAGAGGACACTTCGAAGACTGGTGTTTCCTTCATCTCTCTTCCTTCCTCTCCCTTCACAACTCCCCTTAAAACCTTCACGATGATAAACTCGTCTCTTACTCAACTCTTCTGATTCGGTTTATGTTTTAAAGCACACAGATAGATATTATAACTTTTTAATCATAATACTTATTGCCCAGCTGACTGTGAATGTTTTACCCTTTTTTATTCGAAGAAAAATGCATGTAAACTTGGCTCACGTTGGCAAATAACATTTTAGGCTTTTCACTGTTCGATAAATCTTGATATCGATCGTGTGACATTGAGTTTAGAGATCAGAAAGGGAATGAGAGAGAAAGAGAGAGAAGAGAGAGGGTGAGGAAGAGAGAGAGAGAGAGATAGAGAGAGAGAGATAGAGAGAGAGAGAGAGATAGATAGAGAGAGAGAGAGAGAGAGAGAGAGTTATTAAATGTCTTTTGTTTATTACATCTATCCTTTAAGTCCAAACAGAACAAGCGCACTAAACTGTCGGTGGTTACTGGACGTGCAGAACTCTGCCGTTGTGCAGCATGATGTTCCACTGGTGATCTTTCGTCTGTTGATCCTTCACCATTTCCATAATATGCACATTACTATGCCCCCGCCTTCCAAACATGTGACCTGGCTAGCGCCGGACTGTTATGTTCGTGGGTGATAACTATGAAACATGTGCACTAATTTACATCAGCGTTCTCGTTTGACTGCTTTTGCAATATGTCTGACTATAAATATTCCTGATTTCTGGGGAATCCACTGCATAATGTCCATCAATAACTGCCACTTTGTTTTTATGTGATCGTCAAAATGCCAGAGAAGAAATATTTCAACGCTATTCATGAATGCATGTTGTCCCAGAAAAGACCTGTGTTCGGCATTGCGAAAAATGTTTGGGAGTCTTATGTATCCATCGATGTTTAGAACCCTTGTTTGTAGGATGCCAAAGCTTAAACATGACCAGACATACATGGGGCTAGTCGTCAGCTTTCAAAACGTTGTGACTGAGCCAAAGATATGATGTAACAAGATGATATTGCTGTGGGACTCTTACGTCTGAGTTCTTCTGATACTTGCAACATGTTTATTCTGTCACCGCTTGTGTTACCAGCAACATCGATAGAGCTTCCAATTTCCGAATCTGTCCAAGCTGTATCTTGGTCCTTACCAAAGACATTTCTGCGGTGCATTTTCAGATGAGCTACTAAACTCGTATTACCTCTCTAAAGGTAACATCTATTCTGTGCTGGTTACCTTTAAATCGGTTATTTTTCGCTGGTGGTTAGACCAAAAAGAAAGTTTTCAAATTGTGTCTGGATATTACTTTTTTTTAATACTATGTCTAGTTCGCAATGTTTCGTCATCCAGTTTATACTTTTCAAACTTTTGAATGCATCAATCAATCAATCAATCAATCGATCAAAAATACATTATTAATCTAAAACTAGGCTAGGCTAAAACTACACACACACACACACACACACACACACACACACACACACATAATTGTTGCACGTCGATATGTAAAAATAAATGCATCCAGCAAATGAATATACACAAACGAATAAGTATTTCCAAGTCGCTTTAAGACGTTCCATCGCCAGGAAAATAATGTGCTGATACCAGTGACCACATTATTTTTTTTAACGTGAGCCACGACCAGTTGAAGCTGCCATCTTCTTAACAGGTGCTTGCAGTACTTTAAAAAAAAGTAGATATCATAACAACATACGTCAGCCGCGTATCGAAGAGTCTGACGGGCGACGGTACCATTTGTTTCCTCCTCTGTGTGTCTCTCTTTCTCGAATTTGAAACAGAGCATAAACCCGTATCATTTTGCATCTAATTCAACACATGGATGGATACAATTTTTCCCATTCACACTTTGCAGGTTTCCCTAGCTCTAGCTTAAAAAAATAAAGTAGGTACTGAACCGAATTCCTCTTCATGTGTTTAACATTTCATTACAAGTTTCACCTGAACAACAAAACTTCTTTAAAGCATGCACTCTACAGTGGTTGTTGGTTGGTTTTTCAGACAGTGTTGTTGATTATTCCCCACACAGTAAACGCAGCTGCAACCCTAGAAAAAACAAAAACAACAACAAAACAAACAACAAGGAAAAACGAGTGACTTGAGGAAAACAAACCAAATGGAGGTTAATAATACATGGGCTGTGGCCCACGCGTCTTTGCTTTCTTTAAACACGTTCTTGGGCCTCCTGTGCTAACCCCTTTAGACACGCTAGTTTTGAGATAATGACGCATAGCAAAGTGAAAAAAGCATGCCGTTTTTCTTCTTCTTTTGTTCTTCTCTCTCTCTGTCCCTCCAACTCTCTCTGTCCCTCTCTCTCTTTCTCTCTCCCTCTCATTCTTCGTCTACATCTTTCCCTTATTATTTCCTTCGTCTTCTTCTTCTGTTGCTGGTGCTACGAAAACAAATAAAAACAAAGTGTCGTCGCTGCTTAAGAACTGACGACGGATGGACACAAGCGGGTAAGAGGGCCCAGAAATTTGCTGTGCTGGTCCCTTTCTTTCTGCAGGGCAGACGTATTTGCTGTCTGATGAAACGGGCGCCTTGCATGTATCTCAAATGAAGTCATTGTTTTTTTTTATGTTTTAAAAAAAATTCTCTTCTATCAATTGTTCTCTGCTATCAATTGTTTTGAATCTAATTATTTCCATTTCCACCATATTTTCAGTTTCAATTCTTTCGGTTAATAAACACGATATAAAGACAGAGAGGAAGAGAGGGACTAAGAAGAAGAAGAAGAGAGAGAGAGGCACAGACAGAGTTGGAGAAACAGAGACACAGAGAAACACACTGAGACAGAGAGAGAAAGAACGATGGAGACAGACAGATATAGGGGGGAGAGAGAGTTTGGGACCGACGGAGAGAGAGAGAGAGAGAGAGAGAGAGAGAGAGAGAGAGAGAGAGAGAGAGAGAGAGAGAGAGAGAGAGAATGCTTGAAGGGAGGTACAATATCATAACGGCCACATTACATCCATAACAAAAAGTTATTCACACGTATCAACGGCCAAATCAAACCGAAATTCTGGAAGAATCCCACTGTTTAAGTCATCAAATTAATTCTAATTCAAATGCATAAGATAAGAAAATTGACAATTCGTGTACATCATTATCTCTATTAGTCGCGAGAGAGAGAGAAAGAGAGAGAGAGAGAGAGAGAGAGAGAGAGAGAGAGAGAGAGAGAGAGAGAGAGAGACAGACAGACAGACAGACAGAGAGAGAGAGAGAGGAAGAGAGAAGAAGAGGAGAGAGAGGGAGAGAAAGAGAAGAGAAGAGAGAGAATCAGAGAAAAGAGTTCTGGTGATGCTGTAATTAGGACTGAAGTTGACATTTATATTGCCTCTAATGTCGTCTTGTTGATGCAACACTGAAGTATCCACCTGGCTTCGTTCCAGGGTAATGGAAACAAAGAAACCAAAACAAGAGAAAAAACAGAATATGTTTGCCTACAGCTGAACCATTGTCAAACTGGGTAAGAATGTCTTGTGGTGGCCGAACGGTAACGCGTCCACCTAGGAAGCGAGAAATCCCAGCGCACAGGATGGAATCCCTCACACTCGCCGGTATTTTCTGCCCCTCCATTAGACCACGAGCAGTGGTCTGGGTGCTAGACATTCGGATGAGACGGTAAAACTAGGACCCGTATGTAGCATTCACTTAGCGCACGTAAAAGAACACACGGCAACAAAGTGGATTATCCCTGGCGAGGTCATGGAGAAAAATCCACTTTGATTGGAAAACAAATATACTTGCACGCAGAAGAATTAAATACATACATAGACAGATAAATAAATAAATAAATATGGGTGTGCTGCACTGCAGTGACGCGCTCTTTCAGGGGAGAGTAGCCTGAACTTCACACAGATGGAATCTGTTGTGACAAAAGAATAATACGATACAAATACAATACAATAACTATAATACAATACAATGCAGTACAATGCAATGCAATGCAATGCAATAGAATGTCATAAAATACAATGCAAAACAACACAATACGATGTAATACAATACAATGCATTACAACACACTACAATACAATAACGTACAAGTCAAAAGACAGGAGTTTGCAGATCAATCGAAGAAGAGAACATACCCACTACAAGCCATCATTTCCACCACAGGCCATCTGATTGCGGTCTGCAGTAAAACCATAACTACCCGTTCTTCTTTACTACCTACACCTCCTCCGCCAAGAGCCGAGTCTTTGACTGACGATCTTCTGGCTGACGTGCTGAAGGTCAGGCTGTCGAGGGTTTGGGTCTTGACATTTCCTTCTGCCAGGAGGAACTGAAGGAAATCAACTTGAATAATTATCCGCGGGTCGGTACGTATAACAGTTTCATACCCCATTCAATTCGGTTCTTAAATAATTTGATAAACGTAAAGCACAACGGTTTCTATCATTAATCTCGGATGTCAGTGTGTGTGTGTGTGTGTGTGTGTGTGTGTGTGTGTGTGTGTGTGTGTGTGTGTGTGTGTGTGTGTGTGTGTGTGTGTGGTCGTCGTCTTCAGTTTAACGTCTTTCCACTTGAAGTGATATTAGACGAAAAAAACAACAACAAAAAAACCGTGGGCGTAGGGGTTGTGGGAGGGGGGTGGGGGGTAAAAGTGTGTGTATGTGTGGAGGGTGAATAGGGAGAGACAACACTAGGGAAAATGGAAACGTTATAAACGCCAACATCAGACAACTATAACAAATGTCCTATTGCACTACGCAGCAAACCTGCAACAGCAAGTAACATATTGGAATTTTTAATAACACATTCAAAAGAACTTTTGGTGAAGTCTGGTAAAAACATTTTTAATTCCCACATATGCATCTGACATCTTTGCTGAACTTAGTTATAAAAGCGTTCAGTTTTATCCTGTTGGATAATGTATGGATCTGCCTTAATCTTATTGAATTACTGTATGTATTTGACTGACTGATAGTTCCCGGTTGCTGAACATTAATTACACTAGTGTGTGTGTGTGTGGGTGTGTGTGCGTGTGCGTGTGTGTGTGTGTGCGTGCGCGGGGGGGAGGGGGGGGGAGAGGTTGGGTGTAAATATATGTTTGAAAGTAATGCATGTATGTGTATTTGCTCTGTGTTTTGTGTGTACATAATCATATAGTTTGCTAGGTATATTGTGGTGTGTAAATGTGCAACCTTGATGTAACATGTTATGAATAAAATCAGGTATTTCGTAAAGCAGTTTTCAAGATAGAGATATATAAGTATTCAGTAGCTATACAAGTATCTAGTATTATTTTCTGTCAGCTTGGGGCAGTTCTGTGTCTTTTTTCAACGCCTCAGATCACTTTAATTCAGTGTCATTTTCAATCCCGAGCCCTGAGATTTCCCCAGTACAAACTGGAGGGGAACAAGGTTCCAGTCGGTATTCTAAGGTTCACCCAGTCCCACCATGATCTCTCTATCTTTCTTCTTTTTAGGTTCATTCTTTTTTGAAATAAATATTTCAATATTGAACGAAGTTCTTTCTTTGATTTACCGTCTTTTCACTCTTAGTGATAGAAGACAATTGAACGAAGTGTGTGTGTGTGCAAGCGCGCGCGACAGAATTAGTGCGTGCGTGCGTGCGTGGCGGTAACATGTTATCTCAGTCACTTCCACAGTTATTCCAATGGGTCAAAAAGGAAGAAGAAAAAAACGGAGAAAAGAAAAGGCAGGAAGGCAGGAAGGAAGGAAGGAAGGAAGGTGGGCAGGAAGGCAGGAAGGAAGGAAGGAAGGAAGGTGGGCAGGAAGGCAGGAAGGCAGGAAGGAAGGAAGGAAGGAAGGCAGGCAGGAAGGCAGGCAGGAAGGAAGGCGGGCAGGAAAGCAGGAAAGAAGGCAGGAAGGAAGGAAGGAAAGGGACGCAGAAAAAAAGAAAGAAACAAACGATGAAAAAAGCACAACAACAACAAGCAAACAAGAAGGGAATGACAATAACAAACAAACGAAACGCACGTGCTTCATAATACATTCCGGCTTGGCGGTTAAGTGCAATGATTGTGCAGGATTTCACTCTTTAGGCGTTTCTTCTCAAACAAATCAGACACGGTCTCTTTTTACTGCTTTCCTCCCTGAAGCGATTTCCACCCCTGGCCCCTTTTTATTGCTCGCCCTCAATATCAAAAAGACTCCAACGACAATGCTTTTTTTTAAGTCGTAGAGCTGAAGGGCACATGAGAATGCAAATCACTTCCTGCCAAGGATGTAAAAATCAGTGCGGCAGCCTTTATTTTCTGGAAGAAGAGAGATGGACTTCATGCCAGTGAATATCTTACAATCTGGTCATGCCACTCTTTTTTTTTCTTTTCGTCTTTTCCATCCGCAACGGAAGAAATTTTGGAGCAAGAGCTATGAAATAAAACGAGGTGAAGGACAATCAAAATAAATGTGTCTTTATTTCTTCACCACAGCAGAAACATTATTCAAACAAGAGCAAGGAAATGAAGTAAAATATAGGGCTATCATTGTGACATGTTGTAAGCCCACGATTTCTCGCAATCCCACGATTTAGCTCACTTTGAGAGAGACTGTGGGACTGCGAGGAACCGTGGTCGTTCCCCTCCCACGTTCTCTCTCAACTGCGAGAAATCGTGGGAGGCGTGGGAAGTCCCACTTATTTTTATCAAAAATATTTCTTTTATCATCGGAGTTGGTTTCTTGTCTTTTCCAAATACAAATCATAGAGAAAAATGAGAGAGAGGAAAAGAGAAAAAGGGGGCGACGACAACGACGACCATGATAATGACAATGGCGTTAACGAAGACATGCAGCATATCTATTTCACTGGAGTCAAGAGCAAACAACGAGTTTAGGGCAATGTGTATAACTCAAGCAGAAATATAATTTGATGTAATTTAGTATCATATTTTATCATATAACATAACATAACATAATTTTACATAACATGAAAGGAATGCATCGACCTCAAACTCATCATCGGAATCAATGGCAGAGAACGAAATTAAGTAGGAAGCGTGAAAACTGGACCAAATAGTTTTGCTCTGTGTTATGATGCAACCTTTCTTGTCACATTTATTCATAATGTTCTTCATTTCTTGCTTGCTCATTTGTTCATCTGTTTGTGTCAGCATCCTTTCGCATGCACGATTGCACTGAAAATAGATTATCAGTTTCATAGAAGACAACCAGAACAAGAAAATATCGTTTTTAAAAACAGAGTGGATGAAGAAGAACAAACCAGCCAGCCAAGTAAACACACAAAAGGAAACACACACACACACACACACACACACACACACACACACACACACACACACACACACACACACGTTATCATTATCATCATTGTTGTTGTCCCCTTCTTTCTCTTTTCTTTTCATCTCTCTGATTTTTTCCCTTAGATTTGCATTGGAGATTTCTCGCAATCTCAAGGTTTCTTTCAAAATGAGAGAAATCGTGGGGGCGCTCCCTGGGAGTGAAAGAAATCGTGGGCTTACACATGTCTTTAAAGGAAAGAAAAACAACTCCTGAAAAGCAGAAAACACAAAACAGAAGTATAAACTACATTAGCAAGATGAAATAAAGAAGGGCTGAAGGAATGGAGATACAAATGAATGAATCGATAAAGAAACCACTGAAGAAGGCAATGGAAGAGATTCCACATGTAAAATAATTAAGCGTCCAGTTCAGTTATCTATCTATGTAAAACTATTTTCATTTTTACAAAATACAAATGTTGGCGTTTTACCAGCTGGTTAGAGATGGCTCCCACAACTAATATAACACTCGTAAATCAGTGGTCATCTGTCAAGTTTGAAGATTTGTATTAGTAGAACGATTCTCATCATTATATTTTATTATGTCTGCCTGTTCTTAGAGGTTGTGTTCAATTTGCAAGTTAAAACCCAATTCGTCATTAATAAGATAAGATAAGATAAGATAAGATAAGATAAGAATAACTTTATTATCTCCAACCGGAGAAATTTGGTCAGGTGCATTATCACGACATAGACAAGTAA
>NC_134882.1:2041978-2044478 GCF_041734735.1 Babylonia areolata | reverse complement strand
AAAGAACTAGAGAGAGGGGGTGGGGGTGGGGTGATGGGGTGGCAGACTCAGAGACAGAGACAGAATATCGAGACAGAAACAAAGAGACGGAGAGATACACGGGTAAGAGACACAGAGAGAGGCACAAAGAGAAAGGAGAGAGAGAGAGAGAGAGAGAGAGAGAGAGAGAGAGAGAGAGAGAGAGAGAGAGAGAGAGAGAGAGAAAGAGAGAGACAGACAGACAGACAGACAGAGACAGATTCAAGATTCAAAATGGTTTATTCAGTTAAGGCCATAGCCCCATATGAACAGGGGGTAATAACAAAATTTTGTTTTGTATGTGTCATTGTATTTGTTAATGCAAACAGTACAGAATATTCCATAACAAGCTCCAGTAAAACTAGGATATAAGTGTCTCTCTTAAATGAAGTGCTTTACAAAGAAACAAAGCAAAACTACGCATAGTGTTTTCATCCACCGATGATATCAGTGGTGGTGGTGGTGTGTCCATCGAGATCGATGATGACCATCGTTGTCATCCAGATGGGGGATGGGGGATGGGGGGAGGGTGGTGGTGGGGTGGGGGGAAGGATGCTCATGAATCTATCTGTGAGTGCGCAGATGGCTGAATAGTCCAATCTGCGCACGAAATGTTCGCTGACAGTTGGGGCAGACAAAGACAGGCATATCATTGTTAGGGAGCTTGTTTGCCCGTGACTTTCTGGCCTGCCTCTTCTCAACAGCTGCAGCAGTCCTGTTGGCTTCGCACAACCTGGCGCCTTTGTGCACAGCAGCGCGCCATTTGTCACGGTCCACTGCAGATTCCTCCCAGGAGTCAGGGTTGATATCAAACGCTTTCAGAGAGACTTTCAGAGTATCTCTGAAGCGCTTCTTCTGACCTCCGTGTGATCTCTTCCCTTGTTGCAGCTCGCCATAGAAGAGCCTTTTGGGCAGCCGATGGTCTGGCATGCGCGCCACGTGTCCAGCCCAGCGAAGCTGGGATTGCATCAGGATTGTGAAGATGCTGGGAAGGGTGGCTTTTGCCAGCACCTCTGTGTCTGGGGTCTTGTCTTGCCACTTGATGTTCAGTAGCTTCCTGAGGCATGTTGTGTGGAAGTGGTTCAGCTTCTTGGCATGTCGTTGGTACACTGTCCAAGTTTCGCAGGCGTACAGTAGTGTGGGGAGAACTACTGCTCTGTAGACCTTTAGCTTGGTCTCAAGACTAATGCCTCTTCTGTTCCAGACATTTGCATTGAGTCTACCAAAAGTTGCGCTTGCTCTTGCAATCCTGACGTTCACTTCATCGTCGATGGTCGCATTTCGTGACAGTGTGCTGCCAAGGTATGTGAACCGCTCCACCGCACTGAGTCTCTGACCGTTGACTGTGATGTTGGGCTCAACGTAGGGTTTCCCTGGGGCTGGCTGATGGAGAACTTCAGTTTTCCTCGTGCTGATGGTAGGGCCGAAGTTCCTGCTGGCAGTGGCAAACTTGTTGACGCTGAGTTGCAAAACTACGCATGATATCAGTAAACATAGTCGAAATACACGGATATGCATAATGGTTTTTTTTTTTTTTTTTTTTTTTTTTTTTTTTAAGAGAGAGAGTTATAGAGAGACAGAGAAAGAGAGACAGTATGACAGAGAAATGGAGAGACAGAGAAAAAAAAACCCCAGACGGATTGACAGTCCGACAGAGAATGATGGATAGAGACAGAAAGACGGCGCGAGCACACACACACACACACACACACACACACACACACACACACAGATAGTATGTATTCCAAATGTTGACTCTTCTCTTCGCCTCTCTCGTGTTCCAAAATGATAGCACAGGAGTATCATTCGCTTCACGTTTGTTTATTTCTCTTCGTTTCCACACATCCAGCGACCCATCTCCCTCCATCCGATTTTACGATGCCTTGCGCTCATGACAAAACTTTCCGTTTCCATTTCACGTAAGAAAACAAACAAACCAAAAAGGTTTTATTTGCTTGGCCTCATTGCTGTTGATGCTGTTGTTACTATTGAAATTTCGTTCTTTTCTTTATTTTTCTTTTTTTTCTTCTTTTGTTTTCTGTTCTCTTCCGCGTAAAGAAAAGTGTGTGACCTGTTTAATCTGTCTGTGCAGAACATGGGTATCCCCCAAGGATTTCCGTCATGCCGAAAGCAACCGTTTTTCAGTGTAAAACTTCGGAGATATAAATGATGTTTTCCCCCACACTCCCTTCCCTTGGTTATCTTCTCAATTCCCTTGAATCGTCGCCATGATGAGCTCGACTATTTTCGTTCCTCTACTCTGTTGATTATGTTTTGTATATGGTTTTCTGTTCATGTCAAAAGATATATATATTCATTTTCTTATTGTTACTTATTGCCAAACTAAATGTGAAACTTTTACAGGTTGTATATATGATTATATGAAAGTGGTAACATATATCTTTCTTCATTTGTTTGGTGTAGGGGTTTTTTGTTGTTTTTTTTTACAGTTTTACGTGTAATCTCATACACTACATATGCT
>NC_134882.1:2019478-2036978 GCF_041734735.1 Babylonia areolata | reverse complement strand
AACACATACAAAAACACGTGCTTCATTTTCCACAGCTTCAGTTCAAACATTTTCTATTTTCGTAGTTTAAAAACAGGCCGATCTTGTATCAAGGTATCACCACCACCACCATACACCCACCCACACACACACATTTTTATCTTTCCTTCCAGAAAGGTTACAAAATTGATTTTTTTTTTTCACTCTTGAAATAAAGTGATTTGCATTTTGATACACCCTTCGGCTATGCAGTGTCACTGGATTCTCTTGGGGTTTGTTGTTGTTTGCTGTTTTGGCTTTTTTTAAGGGGGAATAATATAATAGGAGGAATCGCTCCAAGGGACAAAAGCGGTAAAAAGACATCGAGTATTGTTTGCTGACAAGAAGCGCTTAGAGAGTGAAATTGCGCTTTTCCCCAACGCCGTTGTGTATTGCTAAGTGGGTGTACACTTCTTTTTATCGACATTTCTTCCATATTTTACTGCTCTTTCTTTTTCTTTCTTTCTGTCTGTCTGTCTGTCTGTCTTTTGTGCATGTACATGCACGCATGCGCACAAACGCACACACTTAGAAACACACACACACACACACACACACACACACACACACACACACACACACACACTTGTATGCCAATAAAAAGAAGCAAAAATAGAAAAATAAACTAGAATGAGAGAGACAGACAGACAGACAGACAGACAGACAGAGGGAGAGAGAGACAGACTGGCATCCAGTGTCGATTCGATCCTTACCTTCTCTCAACCACTTATCAGAGAACATTAACGCTCTAAAATTAAAGTGACAAAATAAGCCGATGGAAGGACGATTAAACGTCGTATGATCTCAACAAAGACGTAGGCTTGGCTCTAATGACAATGGTATAATTATCCTCACAAAACGGATGGGAATCACGCATCTAATCATTTCCCCAGCTCTCTCGATTTACTCTCATCAGTTCATCTTCGCTTCCAGAACACAAGGCATTGACCTTGGACGCTTCCTTTCAGTTTCAACAGAGTAATGAAAAACAAAAATAAAAATGCTGCGCCAGTTTTGCTTCCCATCCTGGTCTTTATTCAGCCTTCCGATGCTCCACAGAATGGCGTGGGGGGGGGGGGGGGGGGGGGGGTGTGGTGGTCAGGGCACGTGTTCGAGGAAGGTCAACAAGCATGGCGAGGACTGGCTAACTCATGAATCAGCTGCAGCCGTACAGTTGCTCGTTGAGGTGTTGCCCGGTGGAGGGGGGACTGTGGAAGAGGCAGATAGAAAGACGGATGTGGCTTTTATGGTAGAACGGAGTCTGATAGCTTGAAGGGTGGACGATACAACAATGAGCGACAATGAGAGAGTGAGGGAGAGACACAGACAGACATGCAGACACATGGAGATAAACAACAAAAGCGTCGTTTCAACTTTTCGCCCAGCTGGGAACATTACCTCGCTCCATTACCGATGTCACAGTTAGCACGTGTTGCACATTATTTCACCATTCTTCGTTTCATTTTTTTTTTTTTTTTTTTTATCACATCGACGGAATTGGAATGGGGAAAAAAATAATCGCTTTTACACTGGGATCGATACTCCCATCAAAGCTACGTACACTATTGACAAGACAATGTTCTTCCCCCCCCCCCCCCCCCCCCCCCCCCCCCCCCGAAATACCAGTGCATCATTTAAACTTATTGATAAACAATCCTCAAGTACTGGTGAGAGCACGGAAAAGTAGGAGCAGGATATAATTATAGATCTCTCTTCCCCCGCCCCCCACCCTCACACACACACACACACACACACACACAGAAAGAGAGAGAGAGAGAGAGAGAGAGAGAGAGAGAGAGAGAGAGAGAGAGAGAGAGACACGTTTATCAAATTCAAAAGAATTCAAAGTATTTAAAGAAATTCAATCGCCCCCTGGGTGGTCCATGGAGACCCGCTGTCCCTGCATCACGTGGGTGGTCCATGGAGACCCGCTGTCCCTGCATCACGTGGGTGGTCCATGGAGACCCGCTGTCCCTGCATCACGTGGGTGGTCCATGGAGACCCGCTATCCCTGCATCACGTGGGTGGTCCATGGAGACCCGCTGTCCCTGCATCACGTGGGTGGTCCATGAAGACCCGCTATCCCTGCATCACGGAGACCCGCTGTCCCTGCATCACGTGGGTGGTCCATGGACACAACTATTCCTGCATCACGTGGGTGGTCCATGGAGACCCGCTGTCCCTGCATCACGTGGGTGGTCCATGGAGACCCGCTATCCCTGAACCACGTGGGTGGTCCATGGAGACCCGTGTTGGACCAGGGAGGGCTCTGAGAGAACAGGGACTCCTATCAAGGATTTGGTAATGACCGCTGCGACAGTCTCTCTCTCTGGCTGGGCTGCATAGACTCTAGCCCTGTCCCTCTGGGGACTCATTCGTTGATATTGTTTTACTCTGTCTCTGTCTGTCTCTGTCTGTCTGTCTCTCTTCCCCCTGTGTCGGTGTCTTTCGCTGTGCATCGGTCTTCCTCTTTCTCTCGCCATCACCCCCACCCCGACCCTCATTTGTCCCTCTCCTTGTCTACAGGGCTTTAATGCTGAATGAACAATGAAACATCATTATCAGTCTGTCTGTCAGTCTATCTCTCTCTCCCTCCCTCTCTCTCCTTGTCTACAGGGCTTTAATGCTGAATGAACAATGAAACATCAGTATCGGTCTGTCTGTCAGTCTATCTCTCTCTCACTCCCTCTCTCTCCTTGTCTACAGGGCTTTAATGCTGAATGAACAATGAAACATCAGTATCAGTCTGTCTGTCAGTCTATCTCTCTCTCACTCCCTCTCTCTCCTTGTCTACAGGGCTTTAATGCTGAATGAACAATGAAACATCAGTATCGGTCTGTCTGTATGTTTCTCTCTCTCTCTCTCTCTCTCTCGGTGACATGCATTAATGTACGTTATCATGTACACGCATCTGAGTGTATCAAACGAACGAGTGCGCGACTGCATGCACGCATGTGTGTGTGAAGTGGGGAGATGAGTATGAGGAGGAAGAGAGACAGAGACACAGAGAAAGAAAAAGGGTTTCATGTGATGAACTCAGCACGTGATTCGCATTATTCCAAGGTGTGCAGTGACCATTGTTGCTGGAGAGAAAGAGTGAGAGACGGGAAGAATCACACACACACACACACACACACACACACACACACACACACACTGAAAGAGAGAGAGAGAGAGAGAGAGAGAGAGAGAGAGAGAGAGAGAGAGAGAGACAGAGAGAGAGAGAGACAGAGACAGAGAGGGAGAGGTGTTTCACTAAGATTTCGTCTTGTTAACCCACTTCCAAGACACACGTCAAGCCAACGTTTGCCACAGGAAACAAAACGTTGACCTGTCACTGACTTTCCAAAATTGTTTCCCCTATTTCTCTCTCTTTTTTTCTAAATATTTCTTTTCTTTTCTTGTCCTTATTGTGTGTGTGTGTGTGTGTGTGTGTGTGTGTGTGTGTGTGTGTGTGTGTGTGAAAAGAAGGGAGTTTTCATGAAGACACTGAGGTGGCTCTCTGCAATACAGTCTCAGCGCTGTGTTTCAAACATGTTTTTTTTTTTCGATTTGCAACTGTAAACTACACACTGACACCGAGTCCGATTCGCCACGTCGCCTGCAAGACCATTGTCTGCACGAGAAATAATAAACCTCAGCATTATTTTTCTTATTTCCAAGCTGTTTTTACTGACGTCAGTTCTATGCAGGTCATGGAGCCCCACTTTCACTGTTCCTTTTGTATGGGCTGCAACATGCTTCCATCCTTGATTTTTCCTCCCGTTTCTCTGCTCACCCATGTGTACTTAATTTTCTTTGTGATCTTACCAGCTTTATGAACAATATGCGTATGTTTCAGTGTAATATTCCTTTTAGTATTTCAGATATCTGTTTGCTTATGGTGCTCTTGTCTAAGCTGCATTCTGTGTGTGTCTCTCTTCATGTGTACGACTGTGTTCGCTTCTTAAGACGTAAAAGAGTTGTCTTACACTGAGCAAAATACTTAAGAAACACAACTCATAATGTCTTCTGAACTGTTTAGTAAATTGAAACAAGTATAATTATATCATCGTTTTTTTTTTACGCTGGGGTGCAGGGATGGTGGGGGTGTGGTGAGGGTGTGGGGTGGGGGTGGGGGTGGCTGGGTGCAGGGATGGTGGGGATGTGGTGAGGGTGTGGAGTGGGGTAGGGGTGGGGTGAGGGTGGCTGGGTGCAGGGATGGTGGGGATGTGGTGAGGGTGTGGGGTGGGGGTGGGGGTGGCTGGGTGCAGGGATGGTGGGGATGTGGTGAGGGTGTGGGGTGGGGGTGGGGGTGGCTGGGTGCAGGGATGGTGGGGATGTGGTGAGGGTGTGGGGTGGGGGTGGGGTGGCTGGGTGCAGGGATGGTGGGGATGTGGTGAGGGTGTGGGGTGGGGTGAGGGTGGCTGGGTGCAGTGATGGTGGGGGTGTGGTGAGGGTGTGGGGTGGGGGTGGGGGTGGGGTGGCTGGGTGCAGGGATGGTGGGGATGTGGTGAGGGTGTGGGGTGGGGTGAGGTGGGGTGGGGTGTGGGGTGGCTGGGGTGCAGGGATGGTGGGGGTGTGGTGAGGGTGTGGGGTGGGGGTGTGGGGTGCAGGGATGGTGGGGGTGTGGTGGGGGTGTGGGTGTGGGGTGGGGGTGGGGGTGGCTGGGGTGCAGGGATGGTGTGGGTGTGGGTGTGGGGTGGGGGTGGGGGTGGCTGGGGTGCAGGGATGGTGGGAGTGTGGGGTGGGCACAGAGGGAACATGATAACATGGACCAAGAAAAACTCTCTCACGCACAAGTGTGCCAAAATCACGCCCCGGGAACAAAATGCTACAGGGCAGAATCAACATATCCATATATTAAATGCGTGTAACTATATATATATAAATACACATACATAATTATATGAGCATTAACACACACAGAGGCACACACACAATATATATATATATATATATATATATATATATATATATATATATATATATACACACACACACACACACACACACACACACATATATATATATATATATATATGTACATACATACATACATACATACATACATGCATATACTTACACATACCCATATACAAACATACGCAAAATTATATGCATTTACAAACTCATGCATACACCACATATTCACACAGACACATACACGCAGATGCACCCCCACATTCACATACATATGCATTCATAGATATACCTACATATACACACACACAAACATAGTAATAATTTGTATCAAAAAAGGTATTAAGTGTACAAGGTTGGAGGGGGGTGAGGGTGGGGCAAAGGAGATGGGGGGTGGGGAGGGGGGGAGGGAGTGAAACTGGGGCAGCTGGGGAGATTTATCAAAGAGAAAGAGGAGAAGGGGTGTGGGGTGTGTGGGGGAAATGGAGGTGTAGTAGAGTGGGGTAAGAGATGGACAGCTGAAAATCCTATTGACAGTCAGCATGGTTGTGTAATATAAAAAAACCCAACACAAACAAACGAACAAAAACAAACAAAAAAACAAACAAAAAACAAACAAACAAACAAAAAACAACAAAAAATACCCTGCTTCTGTGTGAAACAGTCTGCATTTCTGAGCAAGTGTCTGCCAGTATCTATTAATTTGACATTCATTCATACAGACGTTTTGTTTGTTTTTTATCTGGAGGGGGGGGGGGGTAGCTTAGAAATGAAATTCATCCACAAGTCCCCCTCCCCACCCCCACCCACTCCCCCCCACACCAACCCCCGACCTTGTTCAACATCCCAGCGACGTGTCAACAACCTCAAGGAGTCTGGCAATGCCTGTCCTGTCAGCTGCCGTGCTGCAGATTGTATCTCCACCCCTGACCTTCACGTTTTGCACGTGCCGGCTGACAGGGCGAGGAGGACGAGGACAAATCCTCATTACGGCCTGACACACACACGGGGCAGTTACTTCACGGGTTAAAAGAAAAAGAAAGAAGACAACAACGTAAAAAAAAAAAGAAAAAAAAGGGGGAAACCTGGAAGGGAGGTTGTTTTTCCAAGTCTCCTTGACAAGAACTTGTGCATCAATTTTTCAGGGGGAAGGTGGCGGAAATGGGTTAAGCATGTGTCTGGTGTGAAAACAGGCAATGTTGACACAGACAACGCGCGTTGTGTTGTTTTCTCCACGTCTTCTCCACATGTCCGGTCCAGTGTGGCCACTGATCTGTTTCAACCGAGAATACTTCCAGTCAGTACCCAACACTGTCACCGGTGGTAAGTCAGTGACTGTACTTGTTCATCGACTGGTCACCACAAGTTAGATCTTTGCCATTTAGACCTTGTTTGGACTGAACGAACTCGATAAACCCAAGTACATTTCTTTTATTTTGTCTTCTTTTATTTTATTTTACACATGAGTATCTCCGAATGCGGTGTGTGGCTGTCCGCATTGCTGGCAAAAAAAAGTCGTATAAAAGAAAAAAAAGTGAATAAAAAAAATATTGAAGCTAACAAACACAGAATAAAAAGACAAGAGTAAATGTTGCTGATTAGGGAAGGTGTATCAAAACACGGCTTCTGTTCTCTTGATTCCACTGGAGAATGGCTTTAGAACTTTTAACAAAGAAATGGTTGGAAAAGGCGAATACAAACAAACGAAAAAAAGGATGGAAATCTTCAGCAAAACTAAAATGTCTTAAGAGAACACACAGGGCGATTACTATACTGGAATGAACTAATATTGTGTACAAAAAACGTATTTGGTCCGTATCTGGTTTGTGCTGTCCACGTTGATCCAATGACATCTGGCCAGTCGTACAGAAGAATTTAAAGATTACAATAAAGGAAATGAACAAAAACTACCAAGGCGCATTGTATTTTTATCTTTCTAATTGAAGCACTGATGTATACCCACAATGTTGGGATTTCCAGTAAAAAAAAAACAACAACAAAAAAAGAAAAAAAGAAGAAACATCTGGCAAAGCTGCTTTATCTTAGGCAGGTTTAAACATTTGTTTCCAAAAGCAGAGGAAAACAAGGAAGACAACCGTTCTCTTTCTGGCCGCCAAATGATGACTTTTTGCAGGGAGATTTGAAAACTTTACCTGGTTTCATCACTTCTTTTTTAAACCTAACTTAAACCTAATGCTTAAGAATGATGGATGCTGCTGTTCTCAACTGTTGTGTGTGTGAGAGAGAGAGAGAGAGAGAGAGAGAGAGAGAGAGAGAGAGAGAGAGAGAGAGAGAGAAAACTGAAAAAACTCAAAACGTTTTTTATTCAAGGATTAAGATTTTAGGCATGGCCCATTCTTCCAATCTATCCTTGCTAATCTGATAATAATGGAGTCTCCCGTCGGACCGACGGATGAGTAGGCAGGCAGGCTTATCTGTCGGTGTGTGTCCTCATATGGGAGAATAGACCGATTCTGGATGCGCAGCACTTCCCACGTGTGTTGCAAGGGAAAACGTCTCCAGAAGTTGAGCTCTGCTTCCTTTGCTCACGCTTCTCCTTAATGGCCAGCGTTCTCTTGTTTTCAAACGTCTTTATGCCACTAGAGCACAGCATCCTCCAGTGAGAGCGGTCAAGGGCATCAGTTTCCCAGGAAGCGATGTCTATGTCACAGGCTTTTTGGTTTGTCTTCAAGATGTCCTTGAAGCACTTGCAGGGTCTTCCAAGCTCTGCTTCCTTTGCTCACGCTTCTCCTTAATGGCCAGCGTTCTCTTGTTTTCAAACGTCTTTATGCCACTAGAGCACAGCATCCTCCAGTGAGAGCGGTCAAGGGCATCAGTTGCCCAGGAAGCGATGTCTATGTCACAGGCTTTTTGGTTTGTCTTCAAGATGTCCTTGAAGCACTTGCAGGGTCTTCCAAGTTCACGGTGGCCTTCCTTCAACTGGCCATGCAAAAGCATCTTCGGGATCCTGCTGTCTGGCATGTGGACAACGTGTCCTGTCCAGAGTAACTGGCACTGGATCAGCAGGGTTTCGATGCTGGGCAGGCCACTCCTCTCTAGGACCTGGAGGTTGGAGACCCTGTCTTGCCACTTTATGCCGAGGATCTTTCGTAGGCATCTCTGGTGAAACTGCTCAAGTTGTTGAATGTGACGGCGATACGTCGTCCATGTTTCACAGCAGTACAACAAGGTGGTCAGCAAAACAGCTCTGTAGGTTTTTATTTTGGTGCTGAGCCTGATGCCTTTGTTGTTCCACAACCTGTTGCTGAGACTGCCAAAGGCGGAGCTGGCCTTGGCGATGCGCAGCGTCACTTCTGCATCAAGGGTTCCGTTGCTGCATAGGGTGCTGCCCAGGTAGCAAAACTTGTCGACTGACTTGATCTCTGTGTCATCGATCTTGATTGCAGGAGGCACTGGCGTTTTGTGAGCTAGCTGGTTGGTACATGGACTCGGTCTTGCTGAGGCTGATGGTGAGTCCAAAGCGCCTGCAGGGGGTTGAGAACCTGTCCATAATGAACTGCATGTCCTCATGAGTGTGTGCAGCAAGCGTGCAGTCATCAGCAAAGAGGAACTCTCACAACAGTGCCTCAAACACCCTAGACCTGGCGTAGAGTCGCCGCAAGTTGAAATTTTGCCATCTGTGCGAAACTGAATGTAGATGCCCTGGTCACAGTCTTGGAAGGCGTCAATCAGCATAGCAGAGAAGAGAATGGAGATCAGTGTGGGTGCCAAGACGCAGCCCTGCTTGACTCCATTTACCACAGGGAAGGGAGCCGACATGTCAGTATTTTCTTGTACTCTCGCCTGCATGCCATCATGAAATCACGCAATCAGCTGGATTAGGCTCTCTGGGCAGCCGAACTTTAGGAGGATCTTCCACGCACCACGGCAGTTCACCGTGTCGAAGGCCTTAGTCAGGTCTACAAAGACCATGTGGAGCTCCTTGTTCTGCTCACGGCACTTCTCTTGCATCTGGCGTACGGCAAACACCATGTCACATGTTCCCCTGCCTGAGCGGAAGCCGCACTGTGCTTCAGGGATGACTGTGTTGGAGACATGGTCAACCAGTCTGTTCAGTATGATGCGGGCGAAGATCTTGCCGGCGATGCAGAGGAGAGAGATCCCACGGTGGTTATCGCAGGATGTCTTGTCTCCCTTCCATTTGTAAATGTGGACAATTGAAGCATCCTTGAAATCCTGGGGGACCTCCCCTCTCTCCCAGAAAGACTGGAATAGGGCGGTCAGCTTGTCTATCAGCACCTCGTCTCCATAATTGTAGATATCAGCCTGGATTCCATCCGCTCCTGGTTCTTTTCCTGACTTTGTCAGCTTCAGAGCCATCCGAGTCTCGGTCTTGGTGGGAGGGGCAGCTAGTGAGTCATTGACTGGTAGCTGTGGGAGGGCTGCAATTGCCTCGTCAGATACGTACGAGTCCCTGTTGAGGAGGGCGTTGAAGTGCTCTGCCCAGCGGGCAAGGATGTCTTTTTTGTCTGTCAGGACGGTGGTCTGGTCCAAGGCTCGGACAGGGGTTGATCCTGTGACTCTCGGCCCATACACAGCTCGGAGACCATCATGGAAGGTCTTCATGTCGTGAGCATCAGCAGCGGACTGAAGCTCTTCGGACTTTGCCTCTCACCATGTGTTCTTCATCTCACGCAGCCTCTTCTGTACGAGATGCTTGGTTTGCAAGAATTGGTTCTCCTTCCTCTGGCAGTCTTTATCAGAAATGTGATCCTGGTGCCGTATATACAGTGTGTCCAGGAGCTTGGAGACTCCAGGGTCGTTCTCGTCAAACCAGTCTTTGTGGCTCCTCTGTACAAAGCCGAGTGTGTCAGCTGCTGAAATGGTGCGGCTGAGCTCCTCGTAGAAAGCTTCTTTGATGTCATCAGGGTTGGTCATCGTCGGGGCATAGCAGCTGATGACTGTGGCGAAGCGATCCTTGGACAGCGTCAGACGCAGGGTCATCAGCCTATCGTTTATCCCACGTGGAAGGCTGTCAAGCTGTCGTGCAAGTGTGTACAGGGAGTGAGTTCCATAGGGATGCACCTGAAAATGCAGATCTTGTTTTGAACATGTCAATGCGGGTGCGTGGTAAAACGTACTTGTTCGAACCGTATCGGCATGAGGCTCGAGTAAGCGAATGTAGGTATTGTGGTGCCAAGTTATTGTGCACTTTGTACACAAGTAACGCTTTGTTGAATACTAACTGTTTTTGCAAGGGAAGGATGTTTAATCTGGCTTGTTTTTCGAAAGTTGACAATAAAGGATCTGGTAACATTATTTTGGCTGCTCTCTTGTGAAGGGAATTTAGCTTCTTAAGATGAACATCTGCAACACAGTTCCAGACGACAGAAGCGTAATTAATGTGAGAAAGACAGTGAGCGTGGAAGAACATTTTGCGAGCAACACTGTCTATGTAAGGCTTGAGCTGATTAAGTAAAAAAAAAAAAAAAGACTGCGTGCCAACCTGTTGCAGACAAAGTGGATTTTTGTATGCTTTTGCCTTGGTGCGAGAATCATACTCTTTGTTTTTTGTTTGGGTGAAGCGCCATAGAATTGGATCTGCACCATTTAGAAACGTCATTTATGCCCGTCTGAAGGGAATATTGAACTGAAGCAACGCTGACAGCATTGGGATGAAGGGAAGTGTCATCTGCAAAAAGATCACAAGAGACTCTTGGGTCTGATATCGCCAAAGGAAGGTCATTGATAAATATGCAGAATAGAAGTGGTCCAAGAACGGATCCTTGAGGAACTCTACTTTGAATTGGTTCAGTGGAAGAACCGTTACCACTGGTAAACACATGTTGTGTGTCCTGTCTGTAAGGACTGATTCGAAAAAGGACAGGGTGGTGGGGTCTCTGAGATACAATGACAATTTTGTAAGTAATACTTTGTGATCAAAAAGATCAAAAGCTTTCTGAAAGTCAAGAAAAACAGCACCTACGATTTCACTGTTGTTGACGCCAGACAACCATGAACCACACAAACGGACTAATGCTGTTTGACATGAATGACGATGTCGGAAGCCCGACTGCATTGGGTGGAAGAGTTTGTGAACGTGTCTTTCGAGTGGTTTCGATAAAATTGAGAGAAGTGAAATGAGTTATTCAAATCTGACGTGTCTTTTGACTTCGGTAATGGGATATTTTTTGCTGTCTTAAGAGCCTGGGGAATGACACCCTGTTCGATGCACACGTTGTATATGAATGTAAGGGGAACAACAACGTAAGGAAGTGCGAGTTTCAATAGAGAGGCACTAATTCCAACAGGTCCAATACATTTTTGTTTCTTACACTGAGAAATGAGCGCACCAACTTCGTGGTCTGCAAGAAGAGGTATTTCAAAGGAATCCTTAGTTCGGACTGAACAAACACGACAGACATACGCAGATCTTTCTTACACGAGTATTCACGAAAACATAGTATGGCTGCCCAAAATGGCTGTGCAAAATAGCTGTACACGCAATGAAAAAACAAACAAACAAAAAAACCCAAAAAACAAAAAAACAAACAAACAGCAACACAAGTTGATACCTCTGATCAAACAAGCTGAAGCCAACAAACGCAGACAAATGTCATCGGATGTAAATGTTGCCCAGAAAAGAAGCGTGGAAAAAGGAATGTGGATCCAAATGTAGGTTTTCTCCTGTTTTGTCTCTCTGAAGAATGGCGGTTTAGAAGGGGGCGGGGTGGGGGTGACCCCAATAGAGCGGATATCTTCAGCAAATCTGTCAATTTTTTTTAAAGTGAACAAACAGCGCAAAATATTATACTGAAACCAACTCTCATTGTGTCCTCCAGAGATACTTATTTTGTTTTCATCCGTTTTATGGAATTGAAAAGGATTCCACGGAATCTAGCCACTCGTGCAGAAGAATTTAAAGATTACAACAAGCAAAGAGAACTGAAATCACCAGGAAGAGTTTATATGTTTTTGAGCACAATGCTACGGTTTGTAGTAAAAAAAAAAAACAACCCCAAAAACCAACAAAAGTTCTTGTCATGCTGCTTAACCTTAGGCTAGTTTTAAAATTCTCCAAAAGCATAAGAAAACAAGGCAGACAGTGCAAATCCCTCATTCTGCTTCTCGTCTCCACAAAATGATTTGATTTTATTTCGGAATTTTAGGATGTGGCTCCATCTGCTGTTTTTAAACCTAACGCTTAAGAATGATGGATGCTAATATTGTCTACTGCTGTGTTTCGTCTTGTTTTTTGTTCATGATAGAGAAGCAAAAACAGACAGACAACAGAGGGAGAAAGAGAGAGGGAGAGAGAGGCAGACAGACAAGCAGGCAGGCAGGGCAGACAGACAGACAGACAGACAGACAGACAGAGATGATAAGGAAAGAGCAACAACAGCAACAACACAACACGCTGATATCAACAACAAAACAACACACTGACAGAATCCTTAACGGAGGCTGCCCAAGAAACAATCAGAGAAATGTCTAAGTTCACAACATCACAGAGTCAGTTTACAACAGCAGCACCACCAACAACACTGCTTTTGCTCATTCCGTTTTCCTTCCCCCTTTTTTTTGCCTGCTTGCTGCTTCTGCTCTGACCTTTTCCAAAGATAAAACAGTCATTGCAAACAATGCTGCTAGATCCTAGGCTCGATCCAAAAAGGTTTCATGTTCCAGTAAAACAAAAAAAAGGCAAAGGTGAGGGGAGTACTGTGGGTGTAATTCCATATGCTTTTCATTTGTAACATACTTCAGGGAAAGAAAGAGAAAGATAGAGTGGGAGCGGGAGAGAGAGAGAGAGCGAGAGAGAGAGGGGTATATGTGTGTGTGCGTGCGTGCGTGCGTGTGTGTGTGTGTGTGTGTGTGTGTGTGTGTGTGTGTGTGTGTGTGTGTGTGTGTGTGTGTGTGTGTGTGTGTGTGTGTGTGTGTGTGTGATGCATTTTCCATCTTTGGCTCTGCCTACATTCAATAGATGCACAAATTGGCATTGTAACTCGTACGGAGTGTGACATTCAGAGAGGTTATTGGAACATAATATCATTAGAATGTAGCTGAAAAGAAAGGAAGAAGGCAAGCAAGATGGAAAGAAAGAACGATAAAGTCATGACAAAAATCCAGAAGGAATGGAGAAGAAAAGAAGAAAGGAAGACAATAAAGAAAGAAAGAAAAAGGAAGGCAAAAAAAAGAGAAGAAAAAATCAAAAGAAGAAAGAAAGGAAGACAGAAAAGAAAGAAAAAGAAAGGTAGAAAAAAGAAGAAGAAAAAATGGAAAGAAGAAAGAAAGAAAGAACGCCAGAAAGGAACAAAAGAAGGAAGAGGAAAACAATAAAGAAAGAGAGAACGAAAGAAAGTAGCGAAAGGAGAAAAAGAAAGAAAGAAAGATTGAAAGTAGGAAAGAAAGAAAGAAGGGATGAAAGAAAGAAAGGATGGAAGGAAATACGGATGAATAGACATAAAACAGGAAGTTTGTGTGGACGGGAAGAAAAAATATACATCGTAAAGAAAAATCCAACTTGATGCCAACAATGATGGGAAAAAAATGAAATGAAAAGACAGACCCGTTGAAGGCAATAACTATGCAAAATCTCATTCTGCAAAGTAAGAAAGAAATAATGAAAAAATAGCGGTCTTTTTACTGATTTTGTTCCCTTAGGCCAGTTCGTGCTTCATTATCCACCATTAAAAACCCAGAGAGTTTCAGTCACGCGCATGTGTGTGTGTGTGTGTGTGTGTGTGTGTGTGTGTGTGTGTGTGTGTGTGTGTGTGTACCTGTGCGTGCGTGTGTGCGTGTGTGCGTGCGTGTAGTCAGTGTGTGTATGTGTGTGTGTGCTCGCGCGTACGTGTGTGCGTGCGTTTGTTTGTTTGTTTCCTTTTGTCTATGAGTGTGCTTAAGAATATAGCCAGAGGATGTTTGAAAAACACAGTATTTTTCAACGAGAGGAAAGTATATATATATATAAACGAAACAAAAATAAAACAGAAATAAAAAAAAAGAAGAAAGTAAAGTAGCAACTCATTAAAAGTAAAGAACAAATCCAAAACGTTGTCTGAACCTAAACAAAACAAACATAAATCTAAGATTTCCAAAGTTCAGTTTCTGCGTCGGCTTTCCTGCATGTTTACTTCTACTAAATCCCACCCGCCCGCCCACCCACCCCCCGAAAACAAACCAAAAATAAAATTTAATTAAAAAAAGAGGAAAGAAGCCAACAAGAGACGTTAGTGAACTGCATCAAGCCATCTGGGAAAACACAGCATCAACAAGTAACCAGAACCAGTCGTCTTTTTCCTGCAGCTTTTACACTTCTCGTTCTGCCTGCAATGTTTCACCAGAAACAGGGATTTACAAAAAAAAAACAAACACCCGCAAACTTGTCATGTGATGTTATTATTCATCAACAGGAACAACAAAAGGAAAAACAACGACATTGACAAGAGCAACAACAAGAACAACAAAAAGAACGACAACAAGGTCAAAAACAACAACAACAACAACAACAACGATGATGATGATGATGATGATGATGATGATGATGATGATGAATGATGATGATGATAATAATAATGATGATGATGATGATGATAACAACAACAACAAGAACTATACTACTACTACTACTACTACTACTACTACTACTACTACTACCACCCCTACCACTAATGGTTTTCAAAGCATTACCTTTACGTGTTCAAAACACTATATACTTTGGACGTTCAGCCAACCCTCCCCCCTTCCCGAACAAAATACTTGTTTAATTAATCAACAATCAACAAGGCCCCTGTTTATGCCATCATCCAGCGAATGACGACGTGTACATGGCCATTCAAACCCCGAGTTCTGGGGAAGGAGGAACAACAAAGGCGGGGAAATGGGAAAAAAGGAAAGAAAGTTATATCGTTTGTTATTCAAAACAGTATTTTGGGATCAGCAAAAGAGGCGTGGATGAGGAATGAGGAACAAAAATAAGAACCAAGGCAAACTTGCAGAACAAAACAAAGCGACAAAACAAAACAAAAAACCAACCATAATCGTTAAAAGTGTTCAAAGAAAAAGCGAAAGGGAATTTGTTTTTCAAATCAGGTGTCTTAAAGCAATCCCGCTCTTCCCAAACTTTTGTCTGTGGATGTTTTCCGCTTCTTACTTCTTCAATGTGCATTATTTCCTTTCTTTTTTTCCATCTTAACGTTCTTCTGATTTCGCTTTCTTTTCTTCGTCTTTTTTCCTGTTTTACTTTTCTTTTTCCTTTCTCTCTTCTCTTTTCTTCTTTATCTCTTTCGTTCTTTCCATTTATTCCCCATGCCTGTTCCGTCTGCTTCCCCTTTCCGCGTGAGCTTGTGATTTCAATTCATTGGCTGGAAACAATTCTGGGATTAGTAATATCCTCTGCCAGGGCTGACAGGAATTCCCAACGACTGGGTGATTGCATCGCGGTGAAGGGGGGTGGGAAGAGACGAAGATGTGGAGGGAGAGACAGAGACAGGGGAGAGAGAGAGCGGGAGAGAGAGAAAGTGGGAGGAGAGAGAGACAGACAGACAGACAGAGAGACAGAAGGAAGGAAGAGAAAGTTGGAGAGAGAAAAAGTGGGTGAGAAGTGGATAAAGAGTGGGGGGAGGGATGGAGCATGACAGAGAAGGAAGAGGAGATAATGGAGATGCGGGAGATGGGGGGATAGAGACAGAGAAAGAGAGAGACAGAGAGAGGGAGAGAGAGAGAGAGAGAAGGAGAGAGACAGAGAGAGAGGAGAGAGAGAGAGAGAGAGAGAGAGAGAGAGAGAGAGAGAGAGAGAGAATTCGAACCGAACCGAAAGAAAAAGACAGTGTGTGGAGAGAGGGGGAGAGAGAGAGAGAGAGAGAGGGAGAGAGAGAGATGGGTAGAAAGAGAGAGGGGGTAAGAGACAGACAGAGAGAAAGAGAGAGAGAGAGAGAGAGAGAGAGAGAGAGAGAGAGAGAGAGAGAGAGAGAACGAACGAACGAACGAACGAAATTTTATTTCAAGGGGGTAAGGGAATAAGCACAATTGCTTTTTTTTAACATCAGGCCCTCTATGGGGGAAAAGGTACGAAACAAAATGCACAAAAGAAACCAAAACACAAAAACTCCTGTACCCCCCCACCCTGCTCACTCCCCCCCCCCCCCCCCGAAAAAAAAAGAAAAAAAAAGTAAGCATGTACATGACATAATTCAACGCATCAATAACATATATGAATAATACAGAGACATGTACAGATAATGCAGAAATCGGAGAGAAAGTCAGACTGAAAGGAAGAAAAAAGACAGAAAGACAGAAAGACTGGGTGAATGAATAGACAGGTAGACCTGACGGATGCAGAGACAGACAGACAAAGATGCGTAAACGCTACAATTATTAATAATCAGTGAAATTTGTGGATTATATTATCATAACAACGCGAAGCGTGTTACAGATTGTTTCATGAGATATGCACGATATGGGTTTTAAATTTTGAGATGCTTCAACTGCGTTCATTTTTGTACATGTTATCTCATTCCATAAGCAACCCCTCCAGTAAGAAAGATTGGACGAACAGATCAATCCTTGGAAGCGGTACAGAAATATTGTCTACATGACGGTGAGTATCAATAACATCGATTTTGAAGATTTTGAACAAGACATAATCTTAAACATAAAAAAGCCATATTATATTTATGTTTGTGGAAGAATATTTAGAGCTCTGTAATCAGGATTTGGTGAGAGAGAGAGAGAGAGAGAGAGAGAGAGAGAGAGACAGAGACAGAGAGAGAGACGAGAGAGACAGACAGACAGACAGACAGACAGAAACAGAGAAACTAAGAAATAGAATAGGACGTGCAAATATAATAAGCAGGCGAACACACGTGTACACGTACGCGCATGCACGGGCATACACACACACACACACACACACACACACACACACACACACACACACACACACACACACACACACACACACACACAGAAAAGAAACAAAAAGAAACAACCCGTTTTGTATTGAAATCTCCTTTCCACAAAAGAAGGGACCAAATCGGCCAGTCTCTTGTTGTCTTCAGTGTTTTTTCCTTCTTCATCTTCCCTGTCACGAGAACGAAATCAAACACGGCGTTCTAATTTCTTCTTCTTCGTTCGTGGGCTGCAACTCCTACGTTCAGTCGTATGTACACGAGTGGGCTTTTACGTGTATGAGCGGTTTTTACCCAGCCATGCAGGCAGCCATACTCCATTTTCGGGGGTTGGGGTGAGGGTGTGGAGGTGGGGAGAAGGGGAGGGGGGTAATTCTGATATGACATACAGCAGGTGGAATTTCCTGCCATCCACCCGGGTCCGCTGAATACGCAGACTGCACGTGACCTTTTCCGTGGGTTTGTCACGTAGTGAGATGTTCAGAGGATGGATGGGAGGGGAATGGTGGTGGTGGTGGTTGTGGTGCTGTGTGTGTGTGATGGAGGATGGGGGTGGTGTGTGTGTGTGTGTGTGTGTGTGTGTGTATGAGAGTGAGTGTGTGTGTATATATATGAGTGAAAGAGAGTGTGTGCCTGTGAGTGCCTGTGTGTGTGTGTGTGTGTGTGTGTGTGTGTGTGTGGTGTGAGTGATTTTGTGTGTATGTGAGTGAAAG
>NC_134882.1:2009478-2014478 GCF_041734735.1 Babylonia areolata | reverse complement strand
GGGGGAGAGAGACTGAGGCTGAGGCACATACATACAGACAAAGAGACAGAGAGACAGGAAGGTAGAGAGATCGAGTGAGAGGAGGAATAGTGGGGAGAGAGAGAGAGAGAAGAGAGAGAGAGAGAGAGAGAGACAGACAGACAGACAGACAGACAGACAGACAGAAAATAAGTGAGAGTCAGAGAGATGGAGGGAGAAACAGATACAGAAATACAGCGAAAGAGAGAGAGAGAGACAGACAGACAGACAGAAAGACAGGGAGACAGAGACAGAGAGGGAGAGACAGGTTGACGATGTTTCTCTCACGTCAACTTCCCTCTTCGCCTCGCTACTTCTCCCGGCCATATTGGACATCTCAAGTGCCCTCCAAGCGAAATGACTTAGAAATCGACCTGGGAGTGAACCCTGGTATTTTCGTCACCACTTCAAACTTCGAGGGAAATTTGAATCTGTCAGTGTTCTCTTCAACGTAAAGTTAAAGAAAACAAAACTGAACCTTTCCTTTTCAGACGCTGAATTGTAGAAATGAAATCGACAGAATTGTGGATGTTGCTGCTGTTTTTTGTTGTCCTCGTAAAATGTCTCCTTCCCAATGACGGGTGATATCCTCCTGGCCTGATGGCGTGATTGTTCACTCCACTTCCGCGTTCAAACTCAGATTTTTTCACGTGTGCACTAAACCCCTTTTACTTCTTTTTCGTCTCGTGTGTATCCTTACACTCCTCATCCACCGTCTTTCTCTCTCTCTCTCCAACATCTAGTCGTGTGTGTGTGTGTGTGTGTGTGTGTGTGTGTGTGTGTGTGTGTGTGTGTGAGAGAGAGAGAGAGAGAGAGAGAGAGAGAGAGAGAGAGAGAAAGCGTAATGCGTGTATGAGTAATGCGTGTGTGTTTTGAATAATGTGTGCTTGCATACGTGTGTGTATGTGTGTGTGCGTGTGTGTATACCTCTGTGATCTATGCCAGCATTAAACAGCTATCACAACATTTGAATTGTTCCTCCGTGATCTGTGTCAGTATTCAACAACCATCACATGTTAATTTGTTCTGTGTGATTTATGGTTGTATTGATCTGATAATCACAACAGGTTGTATTGAACTGATAATCACAACATGTTAATTTATGTGTTGTCATGTGATACATTAAACAAACATTACGACATGTCACATTAAACCACCACAACATGTTAATTTGTCCTGTGTGATCTATGTTAGCGTTGAACTAATAATCACAACATGTTAATTTATTGTCTGCCAAACCACTGGCTCCCTCGGACTGTTGGCTCGTCAGCTCTTTCCTTACATTTTGTTATTTTTTTGTTTTTTGTTTTTTTGCTGCCCCATCATCTGCACCGTTTCAGTGGCACTGCTCCCACGCCGCTCATTCAGATTCCCCAATACACGGCCACACCCGGGTTCGTCCGTCACAGTTCCAACGTCGGCAGTCCGTAGGGAACCAAAGATGTTAGGTCGCCAGGAGGCCACACACCAGAGGAGAACCTGCACTGCTGCTGAGTCACTTCGGTGGTGTTCAGTGGTGCCTGTTCTGATTTAACATTCTTAGGACACCACCTACTAAGCCCCCTACTAACGACAATAATGGCTTAGTTGCGGAGCCAGACTGAGTGAGCGTTCCTCCCAGAGTGGAGATCGCCACCACGTCCCTCAAACAACAGCCCCCCATGAATCTGCCGACACGGAAGACATTGACAGGACTCACCCCAAGCACAGATGTGGAGGGGTATCGAAACTGAGGTCACCATGAGAGCAGGGCATGAAAGGCCACAGACTTTAGACTGTTTTGTTTATATTGATGATGCTGGAGGAGGAGAATGACGCTGACGATATTGCTATGGAGGTCCATTTTGGTTTGGGACTGAGTGACAAGGCTGTACTCTACGCTTCCTGTCATAATGATATCCCGGCGTTAACCAGGCCCGAGAGATACAGACACTTGCAGTGTTGGTCAGGTAATTAGAGCAACACACCCAAAGACGCATTCTTGAAGTGGATGACACTCGACTGTGTGGTCCCAGTCTCTCCATTTAAGCCCACAGCACACTCAACTCTGGGTAGGAGTCGGCCACGGGCCGAAAAACCCACCTCCGCTGGGATTCAAACCCGCGTCCTTCCAGCCGTCAGTCCGCGACGCTAACCACCTCGCTACGGCGGCTGGTTGTCCTTGCATATTTGCTTGCGTTCTATCATTAGGGATATTCGTCGCTCGCATTGCGTGAAGTAGGTCGTATGACGACACGGGCAGCCCACACCGTAACTGGCTTAGTTTGAAATGCTTTTGTTCGGACAACGTTTCGGCAGACTTCATAAATGGATGAGTTCGAATACATAATGGCAGATATATAACAAGAAACACGCTCAAAATAAACATAGAAGACTTAAGCAAACAATAGGTGTAATTATAAAAGCAAAAATACCTTGTAAACTTGCAAAAACAGTCACCGAAAATATTCAAAATCCTTTCATCAGAACAGCGATTTCTAGGACGAAATTTTAGCCTTTCGGTGAACTGGCAAAAAAGGAAATGGAGACGCGCATGCGCACGCGGTTCTCGCTACAAATAACCGGGGAGTCCCGACGAAAGTGGGTCTGCACCCCCTCCCTAAAATCTTTCCCCTGGAAGCTCTTTTCTCCTTTCCTCGCAACTTCTTCAAGCCAAACTGAAGTTCTGAAGTATCGTCCTCCAAACGAAATGAACTAGAAAATCGACGCCACGACAAACATTGGTATTCTCAACTGTGCTTGAAGCTTTAATGAAAAGTTGAATTTTTCAGTGCAATGTTCTGTGAGCTGTTGAGTCGCTATAACGATGAAAATGAATCAGAAGAGAGGTATTGCTGTTGTCGCAATGTCGTCCCGACGCGATACATTCAAGATAACTTACGTGATCCTAGTTTTATTTGGAAATGCACTAATCTCTCACTCTTTGTGTCTTGCATGCCTGCCCCTCTTTCTATCTCTATCTCTCTCTCTCACACACACACACACACACACACACACACACACACACACACACACACACACACGCAATGGCGCATACACACACACACACACACACACACACACACGCAATGACGCATACACACACACACACACACACACACACACACACGCAATGGCGCATACACACACGCACACACACACACACACACACACACACACACACACACACACACACATACCCATACACTTTTGTGTAAGGGAGTACAGAGCCTAAAATAACTAACAGGCATTTGAGCATCATTCCTTTGGTTTATATCATCATCATCATCATCATCAACAGCAGCAACATAACCAGCAACATCACACACACACACACACACACACACACACACACACACACACACACACACACACACACACACACACACACACACACACACACTTTTGTTCTAAAGGGCAGGAAACTATGACAATTGATGATAATCGAACATCAAAAAACGCATTGGGTAAGTCATTGGTCTTGAAGAGAACTGTCTACCGACAACATGAAAACATAACTCCAAACTCTTTCTCACAAAACCTGCTTCAAGACAGCAAATGATGCAAGACGAAAGACTTGTCTCCCTTGTTTACCTCACTCTGTGGAGAGTTGCCAACCCTGCCAGAGAACAAGGAACATGAAGTTCGTGTGTTCACGTTTAACTGGTCTTACTGCGGGAAGGTGGGGTAGGAGGTGAGAGTGGGGAGTGCCCAGTACTTCCTCTCACTGACAGAAAACAGTGGTGGTGTGATGGGACACAGTTGATGATGGAGTCTCCCGTCGGTCCGACGGATGAGTAGGCAGGCCGGCTTATCTGTCGGTGTATGTCCTCATATGGGAGAAGAGGCCGATTTCGGATGCCTAGCACTTCCCACAGGTGTTGCAAGGGAAAACGTCTCCAGAAGTTGAGCCCTGCTTCCTTCGCTCATGCTTCTCCTTAATGGCCAGCGTTCTCTTGTTTTCTGACGTCTTTATGCCACGAGAGCACAGCATCCTCCAGCGAGAGCAGTTCAGGGTATCAGTTTCCCAGGACACAGTTGAGCATCACGATAAATAGCTGTTCGTTTGAATGCGTCCCAAACTGCTTTCATGACGGCAAAACAAAGCGGGGTGACAAAGTTTCATCCCCTGTTTACTTTGCCCTGTAGAGGGTTGTCGAACTTCACATGAACCAAGCCATTCATTTGATCGACCGAGTTTCGTTAGCTTTGGTTTGACTTTTTTCTTCTTTTTTCGCCTTTTCTTATTCTCTTTTTGTCTTTTTTAGAATGATGTTGGAAAGGAGGGGAGCCCTAAAGAGTGTGGTCGATAAAAAAAATTATGGTGGGAAGGGGGCTGGGGGTGGGGGAGAGAATGGTTTGGGTTGGGGGGGAAGGGTTTGGGGGGGGGGGGGGGGGGGGAGAAGAGATATGGGGTGTGCACTAGTACCTGAATTCCCACATGTCAATCGAAATAAAAATAAAATAATGAAATAAAGAAACTAATAATAATGTATGTAAAACCTCACGAAGTGGTTTTTATAAGGTATTCACACGGTAGAAAAACAATGACACGCACACACATCCCAGAGAGAAGGATAACACACATCGCACACAATAATTGGTTTCGGAAGTTCTGCCGTTGATTTTCATGTGCAGAACATAGAACACACCATCAGCTGTTTCTGACTTTTTTTTAAGAGATTGATCATCAACAAGAAACCGTTGTTCCAGTACATAGCGATAAATCTGGCTAGGTTATACCTTTTTTGTCCCCTCATTAACAGGCGAAAGGTTACTTAAAAAAAAAGAAAGAATGATGACATGATAATTATACGACAAATAATTACAAAATTGGTCCGACTGTTACAGAAAAAAAGGTGTGTTGATGTAGGTATCAAGTGAAAGTCACAGTTTCTGTTGTTTATGTCAGCACTATTTTAGGACCAGGCATGTGTTCAACAGACACAGTAGTCCACCATAGCTATAGCTATCAACCCCAAACAACCCTAGATAGTCTTGTC
>NC_134882.1:2001978-2006978 GCF_041734735.1 Babylonia areolata | reverse complement strand
AAATTACAATCCAACAAAATCACCCCTTTTAGTCCTGAGAGACTGTGATAAGGAATGAGGCGGCCAGAGCAAAATGCGAGAGGAAGACACAACGGCAAGAATATGAAGAAGGCAGGAGACAAGAGAAACACGGAAGCAAACAAGATATCATCCAACACAGACTGATCAGAAGGTTGGGAAGATGTGAATCACTGATACAGCGCTCGTATTGCATCATCGCCAGGGGGAGATTGGTGCTGCCTGTATGTATATATATATATATATATATATATATATATATATATATATATATATATATATATATATATATATATATATAAATAACACAAAACGAAAAGGAAAAGTTTCTTTTGCACTTTTGGTCGGTATTTTCCTGTGAAGACATGTGATCACATACTAGATTAACAGAGTACAGGCCTTTCATGGCCACCGGGGCAGTGAATCCATACCCACTGTGTCCACAGCTCGTCACTGGAAGGCGGGGCCCCATCCTCTCTTTTAGCCTGTCCTAAATGAAGTCACGTACCCACTGACACCTGGGTGGAGTCAGGAAAATCGGAGCAATGTGCCTTTCCCAAGGACACAACACGATGCCGAAACGGAGCATGGTTTCCTTGTCGCTGGTGAACGCTCGATCAGAAGTCCAGCGCCTACCTAACCCACTACTGCGTCTCAGCCCATGACTGCAAGGAAATTCTGAACAAAAGTGTCTTCGCAAGATATTAAGATTAGGGTTTCTTTGACAACCTCCTCCTCCTTCTCGTTCGTCAGTTGAACACCCCAGTCTCCACGATGAAGGCGCTGTACGCTGCAGGACCTCTACACAGCCATAGACTGTCATTGACATTAACTTACGTAGATTTCTGTAGGGTGAAAGAGAGGTCAGAAAAAATCAGGAACTCTCCGGAGATAGGCCACCTAAGAAAACATAGTTATTGTGTCTGTGTCTGAAAGTGTGATCTCCACTGGCAGCGTAACTTTGTTTAGCAACGATGGCACATCAGTATAGATTGTATAGTTTGAATTGCAACAATTCAGTCATTTCTGGCGTTGTGTTGGAGAGTCACCCTCCAGTAGACTAGAAAGAGTGAAGACTGTAACAGCCCATTTATCATATTAACACATGTACTTAAAACGAGCATCAAAAGGAAAACATGTATCATCTCACATCAGTTTACTGAATATAGAGTAAACTAACTCAACTGTGAGTGCCGTCTCAGGGATACATGAACACGCACGTACGCACACACACACACACACACAGGCGCGCGCGCGCACACACGACACATACATATACACACGCACACACACACACAGAGGAGGAGAGACCGATGGACAGAGAGACAGACAGACAGATATACCTTTAGATAGAAAGTAGGTAGACAGAGAGATAAACGGACAGACAGACAGAGATACATTTTGACAGAGAGAAAGCTGGCAGACAGACAGACAGACAGACAGACAGACGGACAGACAGACAGACAGACATACAATCAGGCAGACAGACAGACAGACAGACAGACAGACAGACAGACAAGCAGTACAGTGAAGGAGACCCCAGGGGAAGACAGCAGACAGAGTGATGTGATTGTTGTGTCTGGCAGAGAGACGTGATGGTGACAGAACAAATCCTGATACAGTTAGCTCACCCCCCTGGGAGCCCCCCCCCCCCCCCATTGCCGCCCCCCCTCCCCCCAAGCCCCTTCCACGACCCCCTATACCCCCTTCGACGTCAAATCTGTCATAAAATGGGGTGGTTGGAGGGTGCGGTGGGTGGAGGTGGGGGGTTTAGAGCGGGCATGCCTAACAGCAGAAAAGAGGGATGAATATGGGAGGGAGTGAGGGAAGGAGGGAAAGGATGTGGGAAGGAAAGAAAGAAGGTAGGGAAGAGGGAAGGAGGGAAGGGAGGGATGAAGGAAGGAAAGAAAGAAGGTAGGGAAGAGGGAGGGAGGGAAGGAAGGACGAAGGGAGAGAATGAAGAGAAGGTAGGGAAGTGGGAAGGAAGGGATGAAGGAAGGACAGAAAGAAGGTAGGGAAGAGGGAAGGGAAGGAAATTAAGGGGGAAGGAAGGAGGGGAGGAAGGAAGGAAGGAAAGAAGGAAGAAATAAAATAAGGAATTGAGGAAGGAAGACAGAAAGAAGGAGGGAAAGAGGGAAGGGGGGGGGAGAGAAGTAAAAAATGAAGAAGAATGAATGGAGGAGGAAGGAAGTAAAGAAGAAAGGAAGGAGGAAGAGCGGAAAGAAAGGAGGAAGGAAGGAAGGCAGGAAGGAAACACAGGGAAGATGCTCTGAGTGGCCTCAGTGACTGTCCTTGCCATCTGCCCAGAGTTTAGTTTGCAGAGAGATCAAATTATCCACAACCTAATTGCTTCCCCCAATTCAAGACGCTCTCTCTGTCTGGCTGTCACTCTGTTCATCTGTTTGGCTCTGTCTCTGTTTTCTTCCTCGCTCGTGTAACTCAGTGCGCATGTGTTTTCATATATGAACATTTTTTATTGTGAGTTTCTAACCGGTATGTATGTATGTATGTATGTATGTATGTGTGTGTGTGTGTGTGTATGTGTGTGTGTGTGTGTGTGTGTGTGTGTGTGTGTGTGTGTGTGTGTGTGTGTGTGTGTGTGTGTGCGTGTCGTGTGTGTATGGATAGATGGATGGATGAATGGATGGGTTGATGAATAAATGTACCTCTGGAGGAATGTGCCTGTGGAGGTGGTGTGCGAGGTTGTGTACCTGTGGTTATAAGAGAAATGACAGGAGAGAAAAAGAGAGAGGGGGAGAGAGAAAGAGAAAAGGGAAAAGCAGAGAGAGGAGGAGGGAGGAAGGGAGAGAGAGAGAGAGAACTCAGAACTCAGAACTCAAAACGTTTTTATTCGAGGATTAAGATTTTAGGCATAGCCTATTCTTCCAATCTGTTCTTGCTATTCTACATCTATTACAAATAGCACACACATAAATGAAAGAAAAAGGCTTTCATGCAGAAGGGTATGGTATACATAACGAAGAACACAACCCCCCGGCCCCCCACAAACACCCACACCCGTGCAGGTGTGGGGGAGGGGGGGAGGGCGAGAGGGAACACGGTAAGCAAAGGAAGAGGGAAGGAGGGGGTGAAGGAGAGAGAGAGGGAGAGACAAAGAGACAGACAGACAGACAGAGACAGAGAGGCAGACAGACAGACAGACAGACACAGACAGAGGGACAGAGAGAGATTGTGAGGGGGATGGAGAGAGAGAGAAGAGAGACTGAGAGACAGATGGAGACACAGAGACAGATAAATACAGATACAGAGTGAGACAGGCAGACAGCAAGCCAATGCACAGATAAACAGACAGACAGACTGAAAAAGAGCGAGACAGAAGGGCAGACGGAGAGTCAGGTAGACAAACAGAGAGACAGACATGCAATCAGACAGACAGAACGGCAGACAGACAGACATACATACTTCTTCTTCTGCGTTCACTCGTATGCACACGAGTGGGCTTTTACGTGTATGACCGTTTTTACCCCGCCATGTAGGCAGCCATACTCCGTTTTCGGAGGTGTGCATGCTGGGTATATTCTTGTTTCCATAACACACCGAACGCTGACATGGATTACAGGATCTTTAACGTGCGTATTTGATCTTCTGCTTGCATATACACACGAAGGGGGTTCAGGCACTAGCAGGTCTGCACATATGTTGACCTGGGAGATCGTAAAAATCTCCACCCTTTACCCACCAGGCGCCGTCACCGTGATTCGAACCCGGGACCCTCAGATTGACAGTCCAACGCTTTAACCACTCGGCTATTCCGCCCGTCCTACATACATACAATCAGAGAGAGACAGAAAGGCAGACAGACAGACAGACAGACAGACAGACAGACAGACAGACAGACAGACAGACAGACAAGCAGTACAGTGAAGGAGACCCCAGGGGAAGACAGCAGACAGAGTGATGTGATTGTTGTGTCTGGCAGAGAGACGTGATGGTGACAGAACAAATCCTGATACAGTTAGCTCACCCCCCTGGGAGGCCAACCTTAACACGAAATTAACGTATCAAAAAAAAGAACTGAGAGGGGTTGGAGGCAGGCTATACAGCTGGCTGAAAGAACAGGTGTGGGGCAGGGGGGAGAGGGGGAGGCAGGCTATACATCTGGATGAAAAAACAGGTGTGGGGCAGGGGGGAGAGGGGAAGGCAGGCTATACATCTGGATGAAAAAAACAGGTGTGGGACAGGGGGACAGGGGGGAGAGGGGGAGGCAGGCTATACATCTGGCTGAAAGAACAGGTGTGGGGCAGGGGGGAGAGGGGGAGGCAGGCTATACATCTGGATGTAAGAACAGGTGTGGGACAGGGGGGAGAGGGGGGAGAGGGGGAGGCAGGCTATACATCTGGATGAAAGAACAGGTGTGGGACAGGGGGGAGAGGGGGGAGAGGGGGAGGCAGGCTATACATCTGGATGAAAGAACAGGTGTGGGACAGGGGGGAGAGGGGGGAGAGGGGGAGGCAGGCTATACATCTGGATGAAAGAACAGGTGTGGGACAGGGGGGAGAGGGGGGAGAGGGGGAGGCAGGCTATACATCTGGATGAAATAACAGGTGTGGGACAGGGGGGAGAGGGGGAGGCAGGCTATACATCTGGCTGAAAGAACAGGTGTGGGACAGGGGGGAGAGGGGGAGGCAAGCTATACATCTGGATGAAAGAACAGGTGTGGGACAGGGGGGAGAGGGGGAGGCAGGCTATACATCTGGATGAAAGAACAGGTGTGGGGACAGGGGGGAGAGGGGGAGGCAGGCTATACATCTGGCTGAAAGAACAGGTGTGGGGCAGGGGGGAGAGGGGGGAGGCAGGCTATACATCTGGATGAAAGAACAGGTGTGGGACAGGGGGGAGAGGGGGAGGCAGGCTATACATCTGGATGAAAGAACAGGTGTGGGACAGGGGGGAGAGGGGGGAGAGGGGGAGGCAGGCTATACATCTGGATGAAAGAACAGGTGTGGGACAGGGGGGAGAGG
>NC_134882.1:1989478-1991978 GCF_041734735.1 Babylonia areolata | reverse complement strand
TATCTCTGCATGCTCTTTTTGCCATCCTAGATTCCCGTGGCACCACTATCCCTACTCATCTTTTTATACACGAAAGAAACTGGTGTAAAAGGAACTCGTGAAAAGGTCAGCTGCCAACAGGCGTCACCACAAACCGGACAGCTTTTAACATCAGCAGCAACAAACAACAACCACAACAAAATCAAGAACATCTAAATTCAATCATACGACACTGTTTCTTCTCTATCTTCTCAGATTTTTTCTTTGTAGAAAATATATTCCGGAAAACACAGGACACAAAAAATGAATAGAAATTTGAAGAAAAGAATAAACCGATGCTGGTAAACGACAAGCGAAAGCCGAAAACACTGACCAACAAGGGTGGCTGAGCTATGAGCAGTCCCACAGGGTGATGTAAGGATACTTCTTGGTCGTACGAGCTGTACCACGCGTCCGTCTTTAAGTCACAAATGCGATTTAAAGCTCGACATTTTTAGAGTTCTACAATCTCGGAAACAGGGTATGGCTGCATACATGTCGGGGTAAAAACAGTTATAGCCCAGTCGGGCATACGAGGGAACGTCGTTGCAGCCCACAAACCACGACGACGATGACGACGACGACAACGTCGGCAAGAGAAGAAGAAGAAGAAGAAGAAGAAGAAGAACGAGAAGAACAAAAAGAAGAAAAAAGAACAGGAACAAGGACAAGAACATGGGCAAATACAAGAAAAGAACAAGATAAACAAAAACAAAAACAAGAAGAAGAAGAAGAAAAATGACAAAAATGACAAAAAGAACAAGACTAAGAACAAGAAGGAACAAGCTTTCAGAGGTGCTAGCCTCGCTACCACCCACACACCTTCACCCACTCCCCCCACCTCCTCTTCTACCACCATCTCTCTCTGTCTCTCTCTTTCCCTCTCTGTCTCTGTCTCTCATTCAGCAGTGAACTGCGGGGCGATTCGATATCTCCCAATCTTGAAGCTGGGGCAGGAACAAAACATTGTTTTAAGCCACACGACACAGCTTTTGTAAACACTTCACCCAAAACAAACCGACTCTCAAATTTAAAGGGGTTCTTTTAAAATTTCTGCCCTGTCAATTTCAGTTTCATAATTATCTTAAACGATTTTTTTTTTTTTTTTTGTGTGTGTGTGATTAACTTTTTTCTGTGTTGTGTTGCAGAAGACAACTCACGTGTTCAGTGGTCTCAATGACTCATGAGAGAGAGAGAGAGAGAGAGAGAGACAGACAGACATGCAGGCAGACAGACAGACAGACAGCGACACGGAGAGAGAGAGAGAGAGAGAGAGAGACAGACAGACAGACAGACAGACAGACAGATACATAATGAGAAAGACAGAGAGAGAGTCAGAGTGAGAGAGAGAGACAGACAGACAGATAGACAGACAGACAGACATACACATACATACTGAGAAAGAGAGAGAGAGAGAGAGAGAGAGAGAGAGAGAGAGAGAGAGAGAGAGACAGACAGACAGACAGACAGACAGACAGACAGACAGACAGAGGGAGAGTGTGAGAGAAAGATAAACAGCGAGGGGAGAAAAGGCGGGGAAAGACGGACAGACCTGCACAGAGACAAGACAGAAAGCATTGTGAGTGTGAACAACTACATGGTCAGTGTAGAAACCAGTGTGAGTGTGAACAACTACATGGTCAATGTACCGTGCGAAGCAGAATCACCAGCCGTTCACCACCACCCCCTGTCCATCCCCATCATCCGTTCCCGTGTTTCAACCAGCACCAAGAAACTTGTTACGGAAAATTGTGAGGGTGGAACTGGGACAGCAACGTCCCACTGGTTAACTGACGTCATTGTGTTGTGCTGATTTGTGTTTTAGTGTATTGTATTGTATTGTATTGTATTGTATTGTAGGGCATGGCACTGCACTGCATTGCACTGTATTGTACCGCATCATACCGTATCGTACCACAGTTTTTCACAGCTTATTTCTCTGAGCGATATTTGGGCCGCTCTCCGCAGGGAAAGTGCCAACCTATATGATCATTATAATTATCACTATCATTATATTTTTCATGATCATCATCATTATTATGAGTACGATTATGATTATTATTATCATTATTATGCTTGTAAGTTGATTTATCTACAGAATTTATCAAGGGAAAACCATTTTGTTTCATTTTACGCGCGCTAAGTGCATGATACAATCAAGACCTCGGATTACAGGCTCATCGGGATGACTAACGTCCAGACCACCACTCACAGGTCGGGTCTCTGAGAGGCAGGAACAACTGCTGGCGAGTGTGGGATTCGATCCACACGCTCAGAGTCTGCTTTCGCCAGACGCGTTACCACAAAGGGAACCAGCAGACCGTTCCCCCTTGTTCCCACCGCCTTCCTTCCACCCTCCACCCCCACACCCCACTCCCCACCATTCTCTCAGTGAATCCAATATTGTCAATGCTTCAAAAGCATGCGACTACAACTTTCGTTTTTGTTCCCCTTTTGCTGATGTATAGGATGCAGTTCCACG
>NC_134882.1:1961978-1984478 GCF_041734735.1 Babylonia areolata | reverse complement strand
TGACGGTGAAGGTCTATTTGTTTTTATCCATAAAGTGAACCTCCCTTCAGAATGTTGCCAGGACGAAACTGTTGCTGCAGTGGGTTCTTTTCCGTGTGTTGAATGCATGATGCGCACAGGACTATCAGCAATGCGCCCCACCAAGAAGCGAGTTTTCACAGGTTCCAGTTCCATGTCCAGACCGGGTTCATTTTCACACACTCCCCCTCCCCACTGTACTAGACCACGAGGAGTAGTGGTTAAAGTCCCAATTCATTTTGATGAAACGATAAACCATGAAAACTTATAGTGCGCTCAACGAAGTCAATTCAAAACGAGCGCAAAATACTTTCATTCTCAATAAAACAGTCTCAGACGCGAAGAAGTACCCACAAGGCTACAGACATGCGGGTTTCTGGCATATGTATGATTGTGATAATTTATGTGAGGTAAACGTCAACTTAACGATTGTGATTTTGTGTATGTGAGGAGTAGGTCAACTTGACATTCAATTATTTAATGTTTTGGAGGTTTTCTTTTTTAAATGTACTTCCATATTGCATGACTGTGATTCGCGTACATAGGTTTTTCAACATACACCACGAACGAACTAATTTTTTTGAGATTGTGTGTGTGTGTGTGTGTGTGTGTGTGTGTGTGTGTGTGTGCGCACGTGCGTGCGTGCGTGTGTGTGTGTGTGTGTGTGTGTGCGCGCACGTGCGTGCGTGCGTGTGTGCATGCGTGTGTGTGTGTGTGTGTGTGCGTGTGTGTGTGTGTGTGTGTGTGTGTGTGTGTGTGTGTGTGTGTGTGTGTGTGTGTGTTGAGGGTGATAGTGGATTCCTGGTGCTACGGGGAAGTGCTTTCACAGGGAGGCCCTCAAAGCTGCACCATGCAGATGCCATGCTGACCCAGTTCCATACTGCCCTCCCTCCACCTCCGTCACACGTGGGAGCTCTGACCCATCGCCATGACACGTTGGTCCGCTCCTCTGACCCATCGCCATGACACGTTGGTCCGCTCCTCTGTCCCATCGCCATGACACGTTGGTCCGCTCCTCTGACCCATCGCCATGACACGTTGGTCCGCTCCTCTGTCCCATCGCCATGACACGCTGGTCCGCTCCTCTGTCCCATCGCCATGACACGCTGATCCGCTCCTCTGACCCATCGCCATGACACGCTGATCCGCTCCTCTGACCCATCGCCATGACACGCTGATCCGCTCCTCTGTCCCAACGCCATGACACGTTGGTCCGCTCCTCTGACCCATCGCCATGACACGTTGGTCCGCTCCTCTGTCCCATCGCCATGACACGTTGGTCCGCTCCTCTGACCCATCGCCATGACACGTTGGTCCGCTCCTCTGTCCCATCGCCATGACACGCTGGTCCGCTCCTCTGTCCCATCGCCATGACACGCTGATCCGCTCCTCTGACCCATCGCCATGACACGCTGATCCGCTCCTCTGACCCATCGCCATGACACGCTGATCCGCTCCTCTGACCCATCGCCATGACACGTTGGTCCGCTCCTCTGTCCCATCGCCATGACACGTTGGTCCGCTCCTCTGTCCCAACGCCAGTCTGACAGACCTATGGGAGACCGCTGAGCCCTGCTGCCTGGCACAGTCCCCACTCCTCTCTCCCTGGTCCCCACCCCATGTCCCGCACCCTCTCAGGACACTGCAATAATGTCAATGCTTCAGAAAGCAGGCGACCATGCACTCGTCTGACCTCTTACACCCCCCAAACCGTCCGTCCTACCTCCTACCACCCGCTGATTTGCAATCTCATGGGTGTGTTTAGCTTCAGGTCAGGTTACTGCGTTATTTGCGGGGCAGATTTCCATTGTTATAGACAGAAAACTGTTTCGCTTGAAAACGTTCAGTTTTTCTGTATTCTGTTTTAATTTACACCCTCTTCTTCGTCGTCGTCATCGTCCTCCTCCTCCTCCTCCTCATCTTCTTCTTCTTCGTCGTCGTCATCGTCCTCCTCCTCCTCCTCCTCATCTTCTTCTACTTCTTCTTCGTCATCATCATCATCATCATCATCATCATCGTCTCCTTCTTCTTCGTTCGTTCGTTCGTGGCTGCGACTCCCAAGTTGATGTATACGAGTGGGCTTTTACGTGTATGACAGTTTACAGCCGGCCATTTAGGCAGTCATACAGTGTTTTCGGGGGACGAAATGAATCTCAACTTGTTTTTTCGAGTAGTATGTGTTCCTTTCGCTACTGCATATGTTGATACATACACCTTTTAATCCTAATAGAGTATCTAGACAACATTCGCAAAATCAATAAACATAATAAACTTACAGCTAAAATTACTTTTTTTTCCTCAAATGAACATATTATACTAAAAATAATAACCGATTTAGGAGACAAATATTTTCAGAAACAAACCTTTTTTTCGAAATTGATCACACTTCAGACATTGCATTATAAAACGGAATTCATCACATATATGTTACAAACGTTACATAGCTGTAACTGTAACCCTCGTGGAATGCTATTACATCTCCTTCGGTTTGCCAATGAAAACAAATGCAGTCATCGAACAGAGTTTTAACCTTACTTTGGTCATGTAGTTAACAATTGACGTTGTCATCATCATGGCCAGTGTACTGGTTTGTTAGGGTACTTTCCACACTGTCCATCACTTACGTCTGAATGTGAAAATAATACAGGGGTCCGGTATGTAAATGAGCTGGTCATGAATATGTATGAGGCCTCATCAGCCATGCCGCCACGCTAAATGGCAGTAGGACTGGGATCATGCATCATGGATCAACGCTTTCGTGTGACTGTGTTCTGCCGCTGTGTCTCTTCGGAACTGGGGGGGGGGGGGGGAGAGAGAGAGAGAGAGAGAGAGATAGAGATAGAGAGAGAGAGAGAGAGAGAGAGAGAGAGAGAGAGAGAGAGAGTTGTATGTGTGTGTTGAGTGTTTGTATGCGCACGCGCGTTTGCGTGTGAGTGTACCCATGTATAAAAACACATACAGCCATTTAACTCGATCGTTTTCATTCCCTGTTCCCCCTTGTTTTTTTTGCCTTTTTCGTTCAGTTGTCTCTAAGCCGTCTGAGCCCCGATACAAATCAGAGCCAGGAAAGTCACGGTGCCCACAAAATACACTCACTCCCACTTCCCGCACACGGATCTATCACTGTTTTCTTTCGCTGGGCCAAAGCCACGATGAAAAGTGTTTCCATTTCTTTCCAAACATATATCCAAAGCAAAAAGGGAAGACAAAGAAAGAAACAGACAAAAACTTCACACTCCCCCCAGCAGGTCTCAGCATGATGAGAATGGCCAGCATCACAGTCCTCCTCCACACCTCTTCTCTTTCCTTACCACCATCTGCTGTTGCCTTTCTGTTCTTTTCTTTCTTCATTGTCACTCCTCTGTCCCCCCCCCCTTTCTTTTTCTTCCACCCCCAGCCATTTCATGTCCTTTTGCTTTGATTTCCGTCACTGTTATTGCTGTTACTATTGTGATTATTGTTGTAACTATATACAAAAACAAACAAACATCTACAACACCACCACCACCGACAACAACAACTACTGCGACCACTACTCTTACTGACCCCTCCCTTCCCTCCCCCCGTCCCCCCCACGCACACACTGGACCCTTCTATTTCTCCAGACCTCCTGTGACCTTTTCCTCTGACTGCCCATGACCAGGTCTGCACTCATTTCTCTGCCCATCTTAGCTTTTTTCCTGCTGAATAATCCCCATAACTTCTCTTGGGCCATGTCTTCACCTCCGCTGCCTTTTCCACCAATCCCAGTCCTTGAAGAAGGATCGCTTGACGCTTCTACTTGCAAAGTGAGTCTTTGTCACAACCCACATTTTTGTACACATGTTCTCCGTGTACTACGTGAACCCGGAAGCCACGTACATAGACACTTGGCAACACCCACACCCTTCCACACACAAACTGCACGGCAGACTGGGGGGGAGAGAAGGGGGTGTGTTCAGGTGACTGGAGTGAGTGACTCTTCTGTGGGGAGAGTACGATGAGGTGTGTGTGAGGGAGGGGGGAAGTGTGTGTGTGTGTTTTTTGTTTTGGTTTTTGTTGTTTGGTGTGTGTGTGTGTGTGTGTGTGTGTGTGTGTGTGTGTGTGTGTGTGTGTGTGCGGGGGGGGGACGGGCTGAAGAACTCAACGAAGCGAGACTGCCCACTATGGACAGCCGAGAGAGCGAGAGAGTCTGGGGACTGGGAGAGTATGGTTATTTTTCCATGTCTCGAAGGAAGAAAGGAAAACGGAAGGTTGCTCCATAACGAAAGACCCAAGAGCAGCTGTGGGGGCGGGAGGGAGCAGCTTGTGTGTGTGTGTGTGTGTGTGTGTGTGTGTGTGTGTGTGTGTGTTGCTGAGGGGGTGGGCCTGGAGTAAGTGACAGTAGGGAGGGAGTTCCATCTCCTGGGGAAGGAGGGGTGGAGGTGGAGGAGGAGGAGGTGGGGGGGGGGGGGCAGTGAAAGAACTCATGAAGCGAGAGTGATGAGGCAGGACAACAGAAAGAGTCTGGGGACTAGGAATGTGTAGGAGGGTCTCTGTCTCTCTCCACCCCTCCCCCCCCCCACCCGCCCCCTTCTCTCTCTCTCCAGCTCGCTCGTCCTCTTTCTCTCTGCCTCCCCCCCCCCTCTCTCTCTCTTCTTCTTTCTTTCTCAAATTTTCTATATCCCCGTCTCCCTTTCTTTCTTTTCTCCGTCTTTCACTTTCTCTGTCTCTCCTCCATGTGTTTTCTCTCTCTCCCCCCTCTCAACCTTTTCTTTCTGTCCCCTCTCCCTGTCAGTCTCTCTCTGTCTTCCACCTGTGTGTGTGTGTGTGTGTGTGTGTGTGTGTGTGTGTGTGTGTGTGTGTGTGTTTCCTCCACCACCTCCCTCTCTCTCTGTGTCCTCCACCTCTCTCTCTCTCTCCTATGTGTCTTCGCTCTCATCCTGTCTTTTTCTTTCTTTCCCTGTCTGTCTCCCCCTCCTTATCTGTGCCCCCCACCTCCACCCCTACCTCTCTCTCTCTGTCCCCACCTCTCTCTCCGTCTCTCTCTCCATCCCTCCCTCTCTTTCTCTTCCTCCTTGTCTGCTCTCTCTCTCTCCGTTTACTATTCCATCTCTGTGTGTCTGTTTCTGTCCCTTCTCTATGCCCCCCACCTCTCTCTCTCTCTGTCCTCAATCCCTCTCTCGTTCTCCCTTCTGCCCTACCCCTCTCCCCCCCCTTCTTTCCTGCGCTCTCTCTGTCTCTGTCTCTCTTTCCTTGTCTGCGACACTGAGGAGTCTCCTGGCGACGGCCATGCATGGTTGACTGGTTCTGTGTGATGTTTGCTTCCAGATGGAGACGAATGTTGTGATTACTTTAATACGATTTTTAAAAAAAAACCCTTCGTTTCTGTTCTGGCTCTTCAGTGTCTGTGAGCTTGTCTGTTCGTGTGTGTGTTCATTCTGCGTGGTTGGAAGACGTGGGGGATGTTTTCAACGCATCTGTGTCTGGATTGTTATCATTATTTATCTATTTATTTATTTATTGTACTTTTTTCTTGCAGTTGATCTTCTTTGTTGTTGTTATTGTTGCTGTGCTTGTTCTGATTTTTTCTCTCAGATTTTTTTGTTTGTTTCTGTTCAACCGCCTCTCTCTCTCTCTCTCTCTCTCTCTCTGTGTGTGTGTGTGTGTGTGTGTGTGTGTGTGTGTGTGTGTGTGTGTGTGTGTGTGTGTGTTCTTTCTTTAACTTAACTTCTTGGTTGGAAGGGGTGCCAGTGAACTCCTATCCCTTTTTGTAGATTCTGCTTGATAACATGAGCTTCGATTGGAGGGGAAGGAACACCATAACATTTTAAATGAAATAATAGCCTGAAGCTCGTTTTCTTCCTGAAAAGCCTTTATCGAAAATTACCAGACACAGCCTATGGAGGCCAGCAACAAGGGATAATATGTAGTCCACAGGGGACTAAAAGGAACTCTTGATAGAAATCACAAGATAAAAGCACTAGGCGTGCCACCACAGGCCTGAACAATCTGACCTTCAGGTGTGTTATTAAGGAACAATCGTACCTCGGATAAAAGTGTACCTGCCGGTGTTTAAACAGACTTTGACTTACCCGCAGGAGTCATGGTTTCTTGGACACCACCCCCAGGTGCTAGCCGTTACGTCGTGAACCTCTGTTCTACCTCCACACAAGGTTCACACAGCTGAAGGGCTCGCTGGATGATGCAACACCTGAAACAATAACATGAATAATAACCTCCCAGTCTTCATTTTCCATAAAGAAGGGGAAGGAACCGTCAAATAGTTATCGGTCCTGGATGAACTATCACCCTTGAAAACTGATTTGCGTTGGTTGGCAGGACTTGTAGGGGGAGGGGCGTGAGTTTAAAAACAAATTTAATGTCCTCATCGATGCTCATGTTAGGCAATTTGGTCCTCCAAGGCGGAGGTTAACAAAACACGGCTGTTCCGCACTGTTTGGTGATTTCTATTCGGCTTTCAGGTCAGTGGGGCGGCGTTAGGATTTTATAGCAATTGTATATGTATTATATATATATAATATATACTTTGTTGTTGTTGTTGTTGAGGGAGTGATTGTCTGCGAGGCTCAGATGACAGAGAGAGACAGAGACACAGACAGACAGACAGACACAGAGAGACAGACAGACAGACAGGCAGAGAGCAGCAAACTTCTTTCCCCTTGTTCCTCATTCGCTGACAGCTTCTCCACAACGGGGCAATGTATGTTCATCGATATCTCTTTCGTTTGTTTTCGTCTTGCTTTTAGTTTTAGTTTTATATTTTTTGGGTTTGATTTCCACTTCTGGCAGTCTGTCTGTGCGATCAGGCGTGGAAATTATTTGCTCTCTGTCTCTGCCTCTGTCTCTGCCTCTCTGTCTCTGCCTCTGTCTGTGCCTCTCTGTCTCTTCTGACCATGGCACATAATCGATAACACCGGAAAAGATTGCGATATGATCTGTTGAAGCGTGGTTTTTACAATGTTCGTTGGATTTTGTTTTGTTTTCGCTTGTTTCGTTTTCTGCTCTTTTTTGTTTGTTTGTTGTGTGTGTGTGTGTGTGTGTGTGTGTGTGTGTGTGTGTGTGTGTGTGTGTGTGTTTGCTTTTGTGCTTTTGTTGGTTTGCTTGTTTTTAACTCCCCCTTTTTTCTGTTTTTGTTTTGGAAAGTTGCCTGACAACGTGGACTTGAAGATTGTTTCTTCCCCTTCTTCCCTCTCCATGCAAGGGTGCTGGTGTGTGTGTGAGTGTGTATGTGTGTGTGCGCGCGTGCGTCTGTGTGTGTGTATGTGCGTGCGTGAGAGACAGACAGAGACAGAGACAGAGGAAGAAAGAGAGAGAGACAGAAAGAGAAAAACAGAGACGAACAGACAGACAGACAGAAGGGAAAGAGAGTGAGAGAAAAAAAAGTTTGACATGACCAGCCCGCTATCAGAAACAAAACCCTGCTTTCGTACTTTAAGAGCTGCTTTCACATGCTCTCCGAGTTTCAGCTTGATAAGGTTATAAAAAAAGAAAAGAAAAGAAGAAAAATATAATTTGCAAAACAACCCCCCCCCCCAAAAAAAAAAACCAAACAAACAAAAAAACAAACAAAAAAAAAAAAACACCCGGTGGGTGAATTCTACCCAGGAAGGCAGTTAGTAACACGACACCAGCACTGAGTGAGTTCCCCCACTCTGAGTGGTAACAAGAGAGCAGAGCAAGTGTTTCCCTCAGCACTGACATTTGCATAATGGACTGCATCCCTCCCCACAATAAAACTTGTATGTTCCAGAGTGAGCAAAGCCAGAGTAGGACACCAGTCTTGATTCCTGGGATAAAAAAAACTCCTTTCACTCTGCCGTTTTCGTCCGCCCCCCTAAGTCAAACTATACAGCACAGTACGTCAAAACACGTGAGACAAACATCGATCGTTTGGAGATTATCGTTTGCCCGAAGACAAGTTTCCTCACAGTCCTAGGTCACAACAGATTGCCATGATCAGTCTACGTGGCCCGTTTTAAGTATAAAGAAACAGATTAAAGGTCGCATAGTATTCTATGGCCATCGGGGCAGTGAATCTCTCTCTCTCTCTCTCTCTCTCTCTCTCTCTATATATATATATATATATATATATATATATTCTCTCTCCTTCAGCTGTTTTAACCTACCCCAGCTGAAGTGCTGTAAGTGAGAAATGAAATATGTTGCGCGCGCATTGTGTACGAGTGCTCTCTCTCTCTCTCTCTCTCTCTCTCTCTCTCTCTGTGTGCGTGTGCGTGTGTGTGTGTGTGTGTGTGTGTGTGTGTGTGTGTGTGTGTGTGTGTGTGTGTGTGTGTGTGTGCAGGTTCATTGATCGTGGCCCATTTGTGTTCTATTCCAATCGTTTGCCTTCTATGTATATTTCCCTTTGATATCTCAATATATGTACTTAGCTGTTTATTTCGCCTTATCATTTCATTTCATATTTACGTTAATGTTTCATGCAAACCTACGATAATCTCTCTCTAAAGACCTGATCCTCTTCCCCTTCTTTAACAGCAGATGTGGCGTAGCGTATATGGATCAGCCCAGTTAACAACAACAACATCATCAGCAACAACAATGATAATGAAAATAATAATAATGATATTAATTATTAGCAGGATGATGATGATGATGATGAGAAGAAGAAGAAGAAGAAGAAGAAGAAGAAGAAGAAGAAGAAGAAGAAGAAGCAGCTTAATATCGCCTGATAAAATGAATTTGTTCTTGGTGCTGTACAGTTACAATAGCTCCAACAAAAGAAATATCACCCACCAAAACATGCAGTTTGGTCAAACGAAGTAAGCAAACATTACGAATTATGACAAGACATTGCATTAAGAGCAGGCAGGTAGATAAATACTAAACTCAATGTCACACACACCACACAGGCAGCAATGCAAAACCAACTACAGCACCTAAACCTCAGTCCTACTTTCCCTCAACACAACACCTCAACAACACACAGAGGAAACAAAAACACACCCACACTACCGCAGGCATCAGGTTATCAATTAAAGGCAATTCTTTGTTAAGAGATGAACCTTTAAGGTTGGTTTTGAAGCTGGAAATGGAGTGTCTTCACTCATATGGCAAAGAGTTCCACTGGATGGGGGCAGTGAATGCGAAGGCTCTTTGACGAAAGGTTGCGTCAACAGACAGGAAGTTACACATGCCTATGTGCAATCATCTGTATGTGCATATGCAGAACAAACGTGAGTATTGCACCGAACTTTGAAAACAATCATTGCACATCACACGTCCGACTCTTCCCACACAGGACACCCTGGCAGACAATCGCAGTGCACACAATGCTTTGCATTTCCTCCCGTTCTGCGCAAGCGCACTCGTCGAGACCTGACAAGGGAGCTCAGTTCGAAAGGCACGCACAAAAACCAGATTACGTTTTCATTCGTAAAATGAGGTCAAGTGATTTATCGCCGCAGGTCCCTCAGTGCCAAACATAGTGGGTTGAGGGGGTGGGAAGGGGGGTCGGGGAGGGGTGGGGTGGTGGTGGTGGTGGTGAAGGGTTTGGGAAGTGGGGGGGGGAGTAAGGGGGGTAAGCCGAATGTTGCTACAGAATTACGAGTGTAATAGCTGTCTTCGGTTTCCTGTCGCTGCAAACACAAAATTGGAAAGAAGAAGAAGAAGAAAACACCAAAAGAGGAAAACTTTTGGTTCGTGTCGTTTTGTTTTGTTCAGCCTGCAGCTTCAAGCAATGTAGAATTATTATCCTGTCTTTGATCCGCTTGTTTGCTTCCTTTGCGAGACGTTTTCCCTCTTTCTATCTGTTTTTAGCGTTCTGCTCAATTCAGTCATTATCATATTATCATTTCTGTGTGGTCTGTTTTATTCTTAACAGCTTTATTTTGCCATTTTGTTTTCTTTTGTTTTTTTCCCCATATATCATTTCGTTCTGACACCCTTTATTTCCATGCTTTATCCTCGTCATCAACACCAGCATCATTACCATCATCATCATTATCAATAATTATCACCGTCATTGTTTTCGTCGTCATATCCATTGCTGTCATAATCATCATTACCATCATCATCATCACCATCCACATCTATTCTTTTGCTTCCATTGAGAAAGAAAGAGAAAGAAAGGAAGGAAGGAAAGAAGGAGGGGAAGGAAGGAAGGAAGGAAGGAAGGAAGGTATTGTGAGGGAATTTGTAACCAGCCAATATGGCAAACTCACACGGCACCACACTGTGTCGATTTGAAGTGATGTACGATGGGCATTCTATTTTGTTGTCGTTGCTATTGTTGCTGTAGGTGTTGTTATCAAAATAACAAAAACAACCCCAAAACATGTTCCAACCCGTTTCCCTTTCTTGTACAAGCATTGTCCTTCCTTGGGATGTTTGACACCTACAAAGGCTAGGCCCCACAATAAGACTTTTCAAAACCACTCTGCTGTTTTAATTGGAAAACCAACCATTGATGCATGAAGCTGGGGACAGATATCAAATGAACTGACGGCTTCTGTGTGTGAAATTCGGGTTGTTTTTCACTGCAAACGCGCATCGCTTCAGAAAAGGACCACCCATCTCTCTGTGGATACACACACACACACACACACACACACATGTATATATATATATATATATACATGTGTGTGTGTGTGTGTGTGTGTGTGTGTGTGTGTGTGTGTGTGTGTGTGTGTGTGTGTGTGTGTGCTGTGGTTACTCGACTCAGCTGGACTGAAGGGTCACAGTTTAATGTGAATTTTTGGCCCATTTCTTCGCTGATGCGAATAAAGAGTACGACCGATTGTTTATAGTAATCAGATATTTGTTCTGTTGAGCTGAGAAATGTGTGACCAGTGCACTGTTTTCTGATTTGTTGGTGAGTTGGGGGACGACGTCAGTATAAAATAATTATTTTTATGCGTAATAACGCGAAGGGAAACAACTCCTGTTCTACGTACAAAAGCTATGAGAGTTGTCCTCTGTCTGTCTGTCTCTGTCTCTCTCTCACTGTGTGTGCACATATACACAAGCACTCATGCACACACTCTCACACTTGTACTTTAACTAGACACAGGATACAAGTAGAAAGGATAGCATATTATAATGCAATTTGAAACGCGCAAAAAAAAAAGAAAAAAAAAGAAAAAAAAGAAGAAGAAAGAATAAGAAAAAACAAGAAAAAAAAGAAAGAAGAAAAAAGAAAAGAAAAAAAGATTGCGAGTCTGAAGGTTCCTGTTCTTTATAATGGTCTTAAAAAAACAAAGACAAAATTCTCATCAATTTTCATCTCCACGATTACCCCCCACCCCCACCCCCTTTTTGCACTGCAGAAATACAAATCCCATAGTGGGAAGAGGGGGAAGGGGGGTAGACGGGAGGGGGGGGGGGGGGTGAGGGGTCGAAATAATCATTTTTCCTCCTTTAGTGTAGGAGCAGGTATGGATGTAACCAGCTGAATTACAAAAACCTTTCAACTTGATTGCTTTTCGGATCTCAACTTGTCTCCCCCCTCCCCCCCACACACTCGTTTTGCATAGAAGTCTGCACCCCGTGCTTATCTGGAACTTAACAGATAATTCAAACCACCACGCACAGCACAAAACTTGGGGGAAATAGTGACGTTGAAATGTACACCATAATAACTTGGAAAATTTGTGCCGTTGAAATGTAAACCATAATAAGACAGGTGTTTGATGAATATTGTCTTCTTCGGAAGAAACATATAAGATTGCTTCGCAGTCACAATCTTTTGCTAACCAGAATGAACTGTAACGGCAGCTTAATTTCGGTCATTTGCTTTATACATACTTTAAAAAAAAAAAAAAAAAAAAAAAAAAAAATCTATCACGTTTTATTCTATCTATTCACTTGTTTGTTTAAACATTGTTTCTATATCGCCTTGAAATTGATGCCGCCCTTCAGTTGAGAGTATTTCATTTTTTTTTTTTCTAAGTCAGGTGACCGCCGTTTGTCTTAAACAGGCATAAGCTATCAGGAAGAAGCTGAGGTTCAGTTTCAAGAAGGCGTCAAAGTGTGTGTGTGTGTGTGTGTGTGTGTGTGTGTGTGTGTGTGTGTGTGTGTGTGTGTGTGTGTGTGTGTGTGTGTCTGTGTGTCTGTGAATGGGGAATGAAGCTAAAGAACACAAGGAAATAACGAAACTAATTAAAAACATAAGAGAATGGAAGGCAGGCGCAAGGCAAGTGATTCAAGATATCCGGGGAAAAAAACATGTTATAAACAAACGTGACACCAGGCCAAGGCTGACAGACAGCGTGGTGAACCCAGATGACACCATAGCCTGTGTCAGGTTGAAAGCAGTGCACAAAAAAGGAAGAAAGAGACCGCCCCCCCCCCACTCCGCCTCCCGCCCGACCCCCTCACCCCCCATAAAAAAAGTCACCGAATGAAGAATGGGAAAGAAAAGTTTGCTGATTTCTGTCTCTGTCTCTGCCTGTGTCCTCTCTCCCTCTCTCTCTCTCTCTCTCTCTCCGGCTTTTTTTTCTCTCTCTCTCTCCTCCCCGCCCTCTCTCTCTATCTCTCCCTGTGTGCCTGTGTGTCTATCTGTTTGTGCTGTATGTTTATGTCTCTGTCTCTATCTATCTCTGCCTGTGTGTCTATCTGTTTGTGCTGTATGTTTATGTCTCTGTCTCTATCTATCTCTGCCTGTGTGCCTATCTCTGCTCCTCCTCTCTCTCTGTCTCTGTGTCTGTCTGTCTGTCTCCCCCTCTCTCTCTTCTTCTTTTTCCTGTGTCTGAATCTGTGTGTCTGTGTCTCTCGAGCTGTGTTTGACTTTCTTAACCTTTCTCTCCACGCCTCTCTGTCTGTCTGTCTCTCCCTCACTCTCTCCCTCACCCCTCTCTGTCTGTCTGTCTGTCTGTCTCTCCCTCACTCTCTCTCTCTCTCTGTCTGTTTGTCTGTCTCTGTCTGTTTGTCTCTCCCTCCCTCCCTCTCTCTACCTCTCTGCTCTCCTTCCCCCTTCTCACTGACAGCAATTTCCTTTTGACAATTATCTGACACCAATAAAAGCCTGTCCAGACAGCACGTCCATTCAGGCCCCATTACATTCTGTCTGCCGCTTTGACGCCAACTCAAACAGTGAAACTAAATAATCACAGAGAGAAAGGGAGAGAGAGAGAGGGGGGGAGGGAGAGAGAGAAATTGAGGGGGAGAGAGAGGGAGAGAAGCAGAGACAGAGACAAAGGTAGATAGACAGAAAGAGAGGGGAAGAAGAGAGGGGGAAGAGATAGAGAGAGAGGGAGAAACGGAGAGAGACAGAAAGACAGAGACAGAGAAAGACAAAGACCGACCATAGGAGACAGAGGGAGAGACAGGGCTGACCGACAGACCAAAATTTTAATTTCTTTATTTTCGAGAATAACAGATTAGCACTGATGCACCTTTTGTCCTAGCCCTTTATAGTGTCTACACTACACAGTACTAAATATAGAACGCATCAGCCTGATGTTTATAGCATATACAGAGAACAGAAGCACATACATCAAAAGAAAAGAGAAAGACAGAGAGAGAGAGAGAGACAGACAGACAGACAGACAGACCGTGAAGAAGGAATCGAGTTATCACAACGCTTGAAATGTTTCGTGAATATTTTGCTGCGATTGAAAACAAGGATAATGATCGTGATGTCAATACGTACGCTGTATTTCACTGTAATGTGGGGCATATTCTGTTTGTGTATTCTGTCATAGGGTTTGTTCACAGCTGCTGTTCCATTGAACGGTTCTGTTGGAACGAAGGTCCTCGAGATGTTCTTACTTTTATTTCAGGCATTTCGCCTTTCATTTTACATCATAATGTCTTGGTATGTTTCACTTATCTGCTTATTCGTCTTATTTCATTTTTCGGCCAGTGTGTTATACATAGCCTTGGTAGGTCATAGTTATTTCAATAGATTGCCTTTTTTTGTTTGTTCTGACTTTATGTCAGTCATGTGCCTTTCTTTTTTGCATTATCATATTTTGGTATATATTACTGCTTATTTCTCTTTTTTTTTATTCCAGGCCAGTGCTCTATACTGATGTGCGTTGGGTCTGACGTCTGTTCCCCTTGATCTGGCGTAGCGTATATGGATCAGTCCGCACGACTCTTTGAAAACTGAAACCACGTGGTTCTGATCGGCATGAAAAACATCACGACTGACTAGAAATAAATCCGCCTTTTTCCTCTGCTGGAACGATTGTTTGATTTAAACTTGTTCTATTCAAACCCAAGATAATGGATTGAGCAATCACATTTTCGGGCTTAATATTTGGATTTAAAATAAAAGCAAATACAGAGACAAAAAAGACAAAAAATATTCATACATTTTGCTGGAAATTGTCCCGAGTTTTGGTGTTTGTTTTTTTCTTTTCTCGATTTACGTTTTACTTGTGTTTTGTATGTTTTTTTCTTCGATTTGTTTTTGTTGTTGTTTTTGTTAAACGTAACACGCCCACACACACACACACGGAGACACACACACACACACACACACACACACACACACACACACAGAGAGAGAGAGAGAGAGAGAGAGAGAGAGAGAGAGAGAGAGAGAGATTGTATGTTTACGTATATGTATATGTATGTATGTATATATATATATGTGTGTGTGTGTGTGTGTGTGTGTGTGTGTGTGTGTGTGTGTGGAGAGAGAGAGAGAGAGAGAGAGAGAGAGAGAGAGAGAGAGAGAGAGAGAGAGAGAGAGAGAGAGGCGGAGGAGGAAGACAGACACAGTATTCAAAAAAAAGAAAGAAAAAAAAGGCGTCTTCGCGATCCATAAAGAATTGGAAGAGGTGTAAAAAAAAAAAAGTCTTGATTTAACTTTTAACCTTTAAACCCGATTTGTGCTTGGGGTTCGGTGGTAGTTAAAAAGATAATGATTCACATACATATATATAATACACGCACACGCATACACAAACACATACGCGCGCGCGCGTACACACACACACACACACACACACACACACACACACACACACACACACACACACACACACACACACATATATATATATATATATATATATATTTACTTATGTATTTACTTATTTATCTATTCATTTATTCATTTAGTTATCTATTTACATGATGACTTTGCAGTATATGACCCGTGTTCTTTCCAGTCATGGTTTGATGAACCTTTCAAAGAGATCACATGATGTATCCACCTCACTCCTCCTCATACCCCCACCCTCCACCCAGTCATATTCATCCATTCACTTCTAGTCTTCTGCTTCTCTTGCCCCTTTCAGAACACCCTCGCCCACCACCCTCTCTTTCTCTCACACACACACACACACACACACACACACACACACACACACACACACACACACACACACACACACACACTCTCTCTCTCTCTCTTGTCCCTCTTTCCCCTGATTGGGAGTCTAAATACTCCACTGACGATTTCGAAGCAGAGGTCACCACTCTTGTTTCACTCAGACAGGGGATGGAAAAAGAATTAATAAAAACACCAAAAAACAACTATCCACTGTGTGCATTCAGTTGCATGTTCACCCGTGTGCATTGTGAAAAGGTTTCAGACAGAATTCTTGGCAGACTTCCGCTCTTCTGTGTTTAATCATTCATGCACTGATCACTGGCTTATTTATTCATGCCCCCCCCCCCTCTCTCTCTCTCTGGGATTTCAGGTTGAGGCATAAATAATTATTTCAGGATTTATATGTACTTTAATATGTGTTTGTATTGATATGATGTGTGTCGATGTTAAATGTGTAAATAATATCATACATTATACGATTTATATGTACTTTGTTTTCTGTGCACTGTCCAAACCTTGGAGACGAACGACTGAAAAAAAACACATTACCTTAAGTCACATGTACTTTAAGCTAATGACAAAATGCAAAAGTGTCGCAAATCTCTTATTTGTTTATGTTGTTTCAATTCTGTTTTTCCCTTTCTGTTCCATTTGTTCTGATTAGTACCTACTATGTCACTAGAGCTTTTCAGCTAATGACATTAAACATTGCAGTGTTCAAAGTGTTCTCTCTCTCTCTCTCTCTCTCTCTCTCTCGCTCTCGCTCTCATTTTAAAGTTTTAACCTGTCAAAAATTCAGTTGAATGTTATTTCATCTATATGTTATCGACATTCATGAGGTGCCTTTAAAACTGGTTTGCTGACGTCATCCACGAGACAACGTGGCGGGAGTTATTTAGAATGTTCGCTGTTCTTGTAGAAATTGTTCGAGAAACTGTGCCTTTGTAGTGATATGCACCAGTTTCTTATCTCCAGTGTTTACACCACACACACACACACACACACACACACACACACACACAGACTAACACACACACTAACTTGACACATGTCAGGAATCTACCCCCATTACCCACCTCGCTCCGTCTCATCCTGACAGGGTCACCAAGGGCGGTCAGTCACAGCACCAGACGTACCCATACCCACACCCCCTCTCTCTTCTTCAGTGCACACAGTTTTGTCTCTCCCCCCCCCCCCCACCCCCCTCCCCGCACCGCCCACCTCCTCACCCCCTTTCCCCAACAACTATGGCGCACACAGACGTGGTCGCCTCTCCACCACCAGTGACGTCTGTTGGGAACAGCAAGAAGAGTACATAGCGTCAACGTAACGACTGTGCTCATCCTTAGGGAAAAGTAACTGCGTGACGAATATAACATGTAAAGATGTCTCTGTCTGTCTGTCTGTCTGTCTCTGTCTGCTTGTCTGCATGTCTCTCGATTCAATCCATCCCCATCAGCATTCTCTGTCTCTCTGTCTCTGTCTCTCTCTATTCTCTCTACCTTTGTCTGTCTGTCTCTCAGTGTGCACACACGCATAAACACACACAAACGTGCACATCGCTTGCACACACACACACACACACACACACACACACACACACACACCACACACACACACACACACACACACACACTTCACGAGCACCAGTGAACCAGAAAATGACCAGCCATAATCTAAACTTGACATCCTTTGAGTCGGAATCATGGCATGATTTTATAAACAGTGTACGAGATAGGAATCAGCATTCAAACTCAAAGCGACAGTTTGAAAGTTCATGTTCTTACAATTCCTGTTTTCTTTTGTTTGCTTCGTTTTGTTTTATTGTTTTGTGGATTGTTTTTGTTACACAGATCTAAAACATAACTAAACAATCCCATCAATTTTCATTGCTTTGATTACCCCGTCGCTAAATGCAGAGGGAGAAATCTCGTGGCGAAGGTGGGGGGAGAGGGGGGGGGATGTTTGCAATATTTATCTGCCCGTTGTTTAAGTGCTGCGGCAGGAGAAGGGAGCAGCCCTCTGAATTACAGAAACCTTTCAGTGTGATTACTCTTTCCTCTTTTTTCCTCTGTTGTATCGTGTTACGTTACATGAACAAGCCTCTGTTTCTTTCTTTTTTCCCTCGAGCGTTTCTGAAACGAATTCTACACACATATAATGGCCGAGGCGCGCGCGCGCGCGCGCACACACACACACACACACACACACACACACACACACACACACACACTTGTGATGTGTGTGTCAGCGTGTTACTGGACGTGTGTATCTGTGTGTGTCATCGCTGTAGGTCTGTGTGTCTGTGTGAGTGCGCCTCCATAATTTCAAAGAAAGCAGTATTTGCAATCAGATTGTTATCGTATATCGTTAAGCGTCGAATGATCAATCAATTAATCTATCTATCTATCTATCTGTCTATCTATATATCTATCAACTATCTATCTAACCATTCACCCAACCAGCCATTTATCTCACGCTCTCTCTTTACACACACACAAACATGGACATGGAGAGAGAAACCAAACCAAAGATAAATAAGTAAATAAATAAATAAATAAAAATGAATAAAAGGAATTAACAACAACAACAACAAATTGCCGAAACATAATCTCCAAAAATGCCAAATGCAGAATCACCCCATCCCCGCCCGCCCCCTGCCCCCTCCAAAAAGAGACAAACGAACATCGTCAATAAAAAACGTTCAAACTTACATGGGGTGAAGATAAAGCAAAACCCATGTGGGGCTGACGTCAAGCATACGTCATACTGATTGCGTGACGTGACAGCCATGGCTCTCTGCATCGTAATGCGTTCACACCGTGCTGTTTTAACAGCACCCAGTAACACCGGTTCATCGGAATTATTATTGCATTGGCAATGTGCTCTCTTTCTGTCTCTCTATCCCTGTGAGAGAGAGAAAGAGAGAGAGAGAGAGAGAGAGGTTACTTTTTGTTCTTGTTTTATTTATGTTTTGTTGTTTTTCTTTTCTACAACAATGTGATGAACATGAGGATGTCATCTCGATCACAACCCTACCTCCCTCCCTCACACTCTCCCTGTCTACCACTCCCTCCTCCCTCCCTCACACTCTCCCTGTCTACCACTACCTCCCTCACACTCTCCCTGTCTACCACTCCCTCCTGCCCCACCTCCCTCCCTCACACTCTCCCTGTCTACCACTCTCCTGCCCCACCTCCCTCCCTCACACTCTCCCTGTCTACCACTACCTCCCTCACACTCTCCCTGTCTACCACTCCCTCCTCCCTCCCTCACACTCTCCCTGTCTACCACTCCCTCCGTCACACTCTCCCTGTCTACCACTACCTCCCTCACACTCTCCCTATCTACCACTCCCTCCCTCACACTCTCTCCTGCCCCACCTCCCTCCCTCACACTTTTCTCACTCACTTCAGCTCCTCCCCCCGACCCCCTTTCGCTCCCCCCATACGGGAGTGGAAACACAGCCCGGGCAATGCACAGAAGCAGGACCCTTCTCTTTCGATGCCCCATTCATTTGGAAAGGATTGGAAAAAAGGCCCTCGCCTTAATTTATTTATTAGCTGCGGGTTCATTTATTTGTGCAAGTTGTGGTGGCAGGATTTCCAATAGAATTAATGTCTGTTAAATTTATGTAACAATCAGCCCCCGCCTCTCTCTCTCTCTCTCTCTCTGTGTCTCTGTCTCTCTCTGCCTCCGTGTGTGTGTGTGTGTGTGTGTGTGTGTGTGTGTGTGTGTGTGTGTGTGTGTGTGTCTGTGTGTGTGTCTGTGTCTGTGTGTGCGCGCGCGCCTATGAATTAAAGTAAACGCATTTGTTTACAATTGTCATTGAAATTGTCACCCCCGCCTCCCCTTGTCTAAAAGACCTTAAGGCTGAATGGACAATAAAATGATTATGTCAATGTCAGTCTCAGTGTCTCTGTCTCCGCCTGTCTTATTCCCTCCCCCCCCCCCCACCCCTCTCTCTCTCTCTCACTCACTCTCCCCTTAAAACAACGAAGCTGGCTGGCAACTTTCAGCAATTACTGACACATACCAATGCAGCGTCATCGTTGTTCATTTTCGCGGATAGTAATTTTTAGCAGTGAATGCGTCGGGAGAAAAAACAACAAACAAACTGTTGTAGATGTTATAGATGTTTTTTCTCCCACTTTTTTGTTTTCCGGTTCATGTGTCTTTACATTTCTTGTCTTGTTTCGCCCTCTTTTTTTTTTTTTTTTTTTTTTTTGGTGCCTGTCATTATCTTGTTTTGAGTGGAGGGCAAATGTATCTGGTTCACTGTTCTGTTTGTTTCTTTGTTTGTTTAGTCATACTGTGTTCATTGTTTTGCTTCAAACGTGATTCCTTTTTTGTGGCTTATTGAATTTCTCTTCTTTTTTTTTTAACAGCAGAAGCTGTGTTGCACAGATGTATCAGTCCGAACGCCTTGATATCCCTTGAAACTGAAAACTGGAAGTGACCCAGTGGCCCAGTGATTATCTGCCTGACTATCAAACGAGTGTCCACGGGTTCCATGCCCACATGCACACCGGGATCTTTACTTTTCACCTCCAGTGATGGTCTGGGTGCTAGTCATTTGGATTAGAAAAAAAGCCCCCCAAAATAGGTCTCGTAAGTAGCATCCACTAAGCGTTTGTAAAACAACCCACGACAACAAAAAGGGTTGTCCCTGGCAAAATACTGTAGAAAAAATCCACTTTGATTTGTTACTGGTATCATCATTATTATCATTCAATGCAGTAGTAGTAGTAATTGTCGTCGTCGTCGTAGTAGTAGTAGTAGTTGTAGTAGTAGCAGCAGTAGCAGTGGTAGCATTAATATTAGCATTGTCATTAGCATAATTAATGCTATTATCATCTTTGGTTTCATTATTATCATTAGCATTGTTAACATTTTTAGCATTAATAATGCTATTATTATCATTATCGTCATCATCACCATCAACAACATCAGCATTATCACCATCATCGCCATTTTGTTGAAGCATTCGATATACCCCTACCCCCCCCCCCCCCCCCCCGCCCCCCCTCCAAAAAAAAAAAAAATCCATTCAGTTTAACCGAGGTCAGGTGGTGACAAGCACCGGCCACCAGCAGTATGGACCATTTCACACAGACAATACAGGCAATGCAAAGGCCGTGTTTCCCAGGCGGTGGCAAAACATCCAGGCCGGGTTCGTATAGAATATTGTCGCCGTGAAATAGTGTCGCTGCGATATTTCACAGAATTTTACGTGAAATAATGTTGCTGTCGTGAGATAGTGTCGCCGCGACACTATTTCACCGTGAATACTGTCGCTAGCTAGCGACACTGTTTCTGGTGAAATAATGTCGCGATACTGTTTCACCACATATACTGTTGCTTTGGCTCACGACAGCGACATTATTTCACGTGACACACTGTCGCTAGCGGAAGTATTTATGGTGAAATAGTGTCGCAGCGACACTATTTCACGGCGACAATACTATATACGACACCGGCAGCATCATTCAAACAGGTGCAGCCACGTTTTACACACCCGCAGACTCGGTGTAAAGAACGCAGCTTTACACCTGATCCCCGAGAAACGACCAAGCCACCCTATGAAAACATCACCACCATCGCAATTTGCCTCCAAATGACAGTTTGACAGACACGTTGTCGATGCACCCCCACCCCCACCCCCATCCCCACCGCCCCTCTGTACCCCCTCCCCACTCTCCAACTCTCTCACAGGGAGTATCAGCAGCCAACGTTCAATGTCAACGCTTCGGTAGCGGAGGGATGCTATGCTCTTCGATGTGCGATTGATGTTTGCAAAGATAAACCGAACACATGCCGTCATTCTCCTGTGTGCATTTAGTTTGCAAGCCCATTCAGCAGTGTCATCTGCAACAGGGGGTATCGGGCAAGCTGACGCCAGACCACTCTGCTGGAACAAAACCCCAGGCAAACACGGAGAGTCCCCAAAGTGATCAGATCAATTCTTTTCAACGCACAGCGGTCGCTCAACACTATTCCTTCTTGCGCTGATGAGTGTACCACTATATTTATTATTATTATTATTATTATTATTATTATTATTATTGTTATTATGATTATTATCATTATTATTATTGTTATTATGATTATTATTTTATATACATTCTTTTATGATTTTCATTTTCGGAACGGTGTGCAACCATACGTGACAATTATTTGGAAAATAAAACGCGGGTTGCTCTCTTTTCTTTACTTTGTTATTCTCACTCACTTTGTCAGACACACGCACGCACACACACGCACACACACACACACACACACACACACACACATACACACACACACACACACACACACTCCACCGCCACCATCACACCCCATCTCCATTCAGAGAGAGAGAGAGAGACAGAGAGAAAGACAGAGACAGAGAGAGAGAGAGAGAGAGAGAGAGAGAGAGAGAGAGAGAGCAGTGTGTGTAGTGTAGTGTGGGTAAGCAGAATTTGATTGGCAGTGCTTGAGGCGGTTGGAGCCACATATCCTGCACTGTGCACATCGCTTTGACTGATAAAGGGTCATACATATTCATGTCTCCTCACTCTCCATGGCCACTGAGGCATCGTATTCACATTCGGATCTCACGGAGACAGACACACACAGACAGAGAGAGAGAGAGAGACAGAGAGAGAGAGCGTTGTGACACGTTTGACAAGCAGAGGAACATTAAAGATGGATAACATAAAGATATCAACAAACAAAAACATTAAACCATCCAAGGATTCAACGTGGCAGAATCGGTAAGTCATTGGATGTTAGTGTTCACCAGGTATCAGAACGTTCGAGGCCCCGTTTGGGCATGGAGTTGTGTCTTTGGGACAGGCACTTGAGAGAATTCTGTCCTTTGATCGTCCCCGTCACCTCCAGTGGCTTCATCAGAGTTTGACTGTCCTGGTTCGCCTTCCCTCTGTTCCCTTTTCGCCTATTCATCCTCTCCCTCCCTCTCCCTTCCATCTCTATATTTCTCTCCCTCTTTAACATACACTGACACACACATGCAGACATACAGACAAACAGACACAGACACACTACTCACCCACCCACCCACACAATCCCGAAAAAAGTGATATATCTTTTATTCACACACACACACACACACACACACACACACACACACACACACACACACACACACATACAGCAACTAAACGCACACGCAAACTTAGGAATCTGACGACTCAAAATCACCAGTGACAGACGAATCGGGAATCGTTGCGAATGGAAAATAGGCCAACCGGGAA
>NC_134882.1:1939478-1946978 GCF_041734735.1 Babylonia areolata | reverse complement strand
AGTCCGCTGCTGATGCTCACGACATGAAGACCTTCCATGGTGGTCTCCGAGCTGTGTATGGGCCGAGAGTCACAGGATCAACCCCTGTCCGAGCCTTCGACCAGACCACCCTCCTGACAGACAAGAAAGACATCCTTGCCCGCTGGGCAGAGCACTTCAACACCCTCCTCAACAGGGACTCGTCAATATCCGACGAGGTAATTGCAGCCCTCCCACAGCTACCAGTCAGTGACTCGCTAGCTGCCTCTCCCACCAAGACCGAGACCCGGAAGGCCCTAAAGCTGACAAAGTCAGAAAAAGCACCAGAAGCGGATGGAATCCAGGCTGACATCTACAAGTATAGAGGCGAGGTGCTGACAGACAAGCTGACCGCCCTGTTTTAGTCTATCCGGGAGAGAGGGTATGTACCCCAGGATTTCAAGGATGCTTCAATTGTCCACATTTACAAACGGAAGGGAGACAAAACTTCCTGCGATAACAACCGTGGAATCTCTCTCCTCTGCATCGCCGGCAAGATCTTCGCCCGCATTATACTGAACAGACTGGTTGACCATGTCTCCAACACAGTCATCCTTGAAGCACAGTGCGGCTTCCGCTCAGGCAGGGGAACATGTGACATGGTGTTTGCCGTACGCCAGATGCAAGAGAAGTGCCGTGAGCAGAACAAGGAGCTCCACATGGTCTTTGTAGACCTGACTACGGCCTTCGACACAGTGAACCGCCGTGGTCCGTGGAAGATCCTCCTAAAGTGCGGCTGCGCTGAGAGCCTAATCCAGCTGATTGCGTCATTCCACGATGACATGCAGGCGATAGTACAGGGAAATACTGACGTCGGATCCATTCCCTGTGGTAAATGGAGTGAAGCAAGGCTGCATCCTGGCACCCACATTGTTCTCCATTCTCTTCTCTGCCATGCTGATTGACGCCTTCCAAGACTGTGACCGGGGCATCTACATTCAGTTTCGCACAGATGGCAAACTTTTCAACTCGCGGCGACTCCACGCCAGGTCCAGGGTGTTTGAGGCACTGTTGAGAGAGTTCCTCTTCGCTGATGACTGTGCGCTTGCTGCACACACCCATGAGGACATGCAGTTCATTATGGACATGTTCTCAACCTCCTGCAGGTGATTTGGACTCACCATCAGCCTCAGCAAGACCGAGTCCATGTACCAACCAGCTAGCTCACAGAACACCAGTGCCTCCCCCCCCCCCACACACACACATACACACACCTGCAATCAAGATCAATGACACAGAAATCAAGTCAGTCGACAAGTTTTACTAACTGGGCAGCACCCTATGCAGCAACGGAGCCCTTGATGCAGAAGTGACGCTGCACATCACCAAGGCCAGCTCCACCTTTGGCAGACACAACAACAGGCTGTGGAACAACAAAAGCATCAGGCTCAGCACCAAAATCAAAACCTACAGAGCTGTTGTGCTGACCACCTTGTTGTACTGCTGTGGAACGTGGACAACGTATCGCCGTCACATTCAACAACTTGAGCAGTTTCACCAGAGATGCCTACGAAAGATCTTCGGCATAAAGTGGAAAGACAGGGTCTTCAACCTCCAGGTCCTAGAGAGGAGCGGCCTGCCCAGCATCGAAAGCCTGCTGATCCAGTGCAAGCTACGCTGGACAGGACACGTTGTCCGCATGACAGACAGCAGGATCCCGAAGATGCTCTTGTATGACCAGCTGAAGGAAGGCCACCACGAACTTGGAAGACCATGCAAGCACTTCAAGGACACCTTGAAGACAAACCTCAAAGCCTGTGACATAGACATCGCTTCCTGGAAAACTGACGCCCTTGACCGCTCTCGCTGGAGGATGCTGTGCTCTCGTGGCATAAAGACATTTGAAAACAAGAGAACGCTGGCCATTAAGAAGAATCGTGAGCGAAGGAAGCAACACCTGTGGGAAGTGCTGCGCAACCAGAATCGGCCTCTTCTCCCATATGAGGACACACACCGACAGATAAGCGTGCCTGCCTACTCATCCGTCGGTGCTTGGGCGTCTTTTTCTAGACTGTCACATTTTCTGTCTATTTCATCACATTTTGCTCTGACCAGTCCAACGTCCGTCTTGATGTCACTTAAATCATTCCTCATTGACGATACACCCGTTTCAATTGACAAGAATCTCTCACCTTGGATTCTGAGCGTCTCTAAGATCTGTGAAGCCACGTCCATGGTAAGCCCTGTACCAGATGTACACTCGGGAGGGGGACAGGTGGAAGTGTTATTCCTGTTGCCTGCACTCGTACCCGTTGTCATAACTGGTTCCTTGTCTCCAGTGTCTTTTTCGGATTCACAGAGCTTGCTGTCTGAAGGACCAGGGTTTAATTCCACGTCACCACAACACAGGAAATGTGCGGCCACAAACACAGAAAGCAACACTTCCAGTCTGTTCCGTACTGTCACAAGTCTCGTGTGCATTTTCAACACAAACGTAACGCGCTTGGCCATGAAGTTGAGGCGCGTGGCGAGAAACAGTCCACACAGAGCACGAAAACACTCACTGTCTACAGGCATAGTTATCAACAATCACAAAAATTACACCACTGTGATCCGAACACTGTCCTGCATAGCATAACACAGAAACTCACTTTTGGAACGCCTTACTTAAGTAGTTAATTGAACTTGACAGACAGGCAGGCAGGCAGAAAGTGAGAAAGAAAGAGCGAGACGGACAGACAGACAGACAGACAGACAGACAGACAGACAGACAGACACACACACACACACACACACACACACACACACACACACACACTGAAAGAGAGCGCAACATAGTGGAGGAGAGAGAGCGACAGAGACAAAGACACAGACATCGACAGAGGCAGAAACAAAGAGACAGAAAGGCAGAAAGACTCCAAACCCACACCATCTTTACGCATTGTTGCACACCATCAAAATCAGATGAAGAGAGTGTCCCATCCTCGTGTTTTGCTAAACGATAACCGCTCAACGAACTCCGTAAGGTGAAAGCAATTACATCAGATCACACAGAACTCTCCATGTTTGCCTGGGGCATTATTTTGTTCCAGGACAGTGGTCTGGCCTCACCTCTTCTGAAACCCCCCACTGCAGATGACACAAATTAATTTGCAACTAAATGCACACGGGGGACGGAGACAGCCGCTTTATCTTGCAAATCAATCGTGCAACGGAGACCAGTGACACGGTTTTTGTTTGTTTGTTTTTAAGCGTTGAAGTTGTTGCAACTCCCTTGGAGAGTGTCAGAGAGTGAGAGAGAGAGAGAAAAGAGAGAGAGAAAGAGAGAGGGAGAGAGAAAGTATGTGCGTGTGCATGCGTGTGTGTGTGTGTGTGTGTGTGTGTGTGATGGGGGTGGTAGCAGGTGTAAACTGCAGCCACCACACGTATTTCAAACTTTGCAGAGAGATATTGTGACGGTGGTGATTTGGATGGATAGGTTTTCACCAAAGATGTGAAGGTTGCTCATAAAAAAATGTATTGGCCTAGCTGATCGGTTCTGAATTATGCAACGTAATCTGACCGAAATCCACGAGTGCGTGAGAAAAAGATTCTAGATTCAAGATGATTTATTCACACACAAGCCAAGGCCCCTTGTGAAGGGGTATGTGAACATCATACAATGAAAACACAATAATGTAACATATGTGGAAAACCATACACACACACACACACACACACACACACACACACACACACACACACACACACACACACACACACTATAATGCCAGTCAGAGCGTATTGCTGATAGCAAGAATACAAAGGTTCTGCATTCGTTTCAATTCAGACGGCAGAGGAAAAGTGATGCGGGGAGAAAAAAGCAAACTGTAGATAACATCGAGCGGGAGACAACAACGCGATTTCCGAGGAGAGCATTTGATGTCAGACAAGTTGGCAAAAGAAGGGACGGACCAAGCGGCAGGCAGAGTTCAGAGCCATGTCCCACTCTGCCCATTCCTTGGGCACGGGGCCCGTGACGAACCAGCTCACCTCCCTTCACTCCTTGTTCCAGAGTCCTCGGGGACTCCACACACACTGGAAATGTATTGCTGCTTTCCTTCTGGGCTGACTGACAAGAAAGAAAATGGTTTAGATTGTGTGCAGGACCTGCTTTCATTCTGTGTGCGTCAACCCCTTCTTTATGTGTGTGTGTGTGTGTGTGTGTGTGTGTGTGGTGTGTGTGCGTGTGCGTGTGTGTGTGTGTGTGTGTCTGCGTGCTGGCAGCAGAGATATTCTACTCTGAGCATGTGTATTTCTGACAAACACACAGATGAAGAGACAGACAGGAAAGACAAAGACGTTGAAATCCAAGAAGACGATGACGACGAAGACGATGTTGATGGTGATTGTGATCAAGGTTAGGAGGAAGAAGAAGAAGGAGGAGGAGAAGTCAGTAGAAGGAGAAGAAGAAGAAGAAGAAGAAGAAGAAGAAGAAGAAGAAGAAGAAGAAGAAGAAGAAGAAGAAGAAGAAGAAACATTTTAATAAATAAATGACAACAGAATGATAACAACAACGACCAGATCCCAACACCGCCACAAAGAATACCACCACCACATCATCTATCATCTTTCTGCTGATTCCATTCATGTATACATATTCATTCCATTCGTGTTTAGGTTGTATCTTTATTCTCTTATCGCTTCCTTCCTCCCTCCCTTTCTTCCTCCCTCCCTCCCTCTTTCTTTCTCCCTCCCTTCCTCCCCTCCTCCCTCCCTTCCTTCCTCCCCTCCTCCCTCCCTTCCTCCCCTCCTCCCTCCCTTCCTCCTCCTTCCTTTCTCCCTCCCTTCCTTCCTCCCCTCCTCCCTCCCTTCCTCCTCCTTCCTTTCTCCCTCCCTTCCTTCCTCCCCTCCTCCCTCCCTTCCTCCTCCTTCCTTCCTCCCTCCCTTCCTTCCTCCCCTCCTCCTTCCCTTCCTTCCTCCCCTCCTCCCTCCCTTCCTCCTCCTTCCTTCCTCCCTCCCTTCCTTCCTCCCCTCCTCCCTCCCTTCCTCCTCCTTCCTTCCTCCCTCCCTTCCTTCCTTCCTCCCTCCCTTCCTTCCTTCCTCCCTCCTTTCCTTCCTCCCTCCCTTCCTTCCTTCCTTCCTTTCTGTTTTTTTCCTTACATTCTGATCTGATCTGTCTTTACTCCCCCCCCAATCCCCCTTAGTTTGGCAATTTCCAGCCATTTATCATTGACTTCCATTTTATTTTTTGTATTTGTTTCGCCACTTTTACGTCTTCAATGAATGAATGAATATTTCAGAGTGCCAAGAACAGGCGCTGTCTCTGCGGAGATGTTAATATTTCTTCCCATCTGTGTCTCGGAATCGGATGGGAGGGGCAGGGGGTGGGGTGTGGGGCGTAGGGCGGAGGAGCATCGGCGTTGGCATTTATCGTTTCTTTGGGGGGTAAGGGGGTGGGGGGGGGGGTCGTTGATCTGTGTTGTCGCTCGCTTGTAATCTTGATTGATCGTGCTGGGAGTGCATTGTCCCTCCCCCCACACCCACCCTCCTGCACTCCAACATCTCCCCCACCCCCCCTCCCATCCCCCACCGACATTCTGTTTCAACTGGTGCTAGGTCTGTGTTCTCCCATTGTGTGGCTCATTTCTCGTCTCTGGAGGTGGGAGGAGGGCGGGGCGGAGGGGTGTCTTGTGATACTTCCTTTTTCGTTGTCTTGTCCATGTGTTTCCTCTTCTTCTTCTAGTTCGTGTAAGCATGAATGCAAAATGGTGAGAAAAGAAGAAAAACAGAAAAGAAAGAGATGAAGAAAGAAAAAGTGAAAGGTGCAGGAAAGGATTAAGAAGATGAAGAGACGGAGAAAAAGAAAGGCAAAACAGGAGGCAAAGAAAGACACACAGGGAGGAAGAGACAAAAGTGAGAAACAGAAAGACAACAAGTCAGGGAGGGGGGGTGGTGGTGGTGGAAATAATGTGATTTGATTTATGTATAGTCTGTTCATCTAAGAAATGAGAGAAAAAGAAGTAGAGACAGACAGGCAGATATAGACAGACACTGGAATAAAGAGAAAGACAGAGAGAGAGAGATGAGAGAGAGAGAGAGAGAAGGAGAGAGCGTAGTGAGAGATAAAAAGAGATAGGGAGGATAATGAGAGATACATCCCGAGACGCAGAGAGAGAGAGAGAGACAGACAGACAGATAGTGGAAGAGAGAGGCAGAGAGACAGAGAGAGACAGAGACAGGGACAGAGAGACAGACAGACAGAAACAGATAAACAGACAGGGAGGGAACACTTCAGACAGATGCAGATAGAGGAATGAACACAATGATCCCCTCACCATTCCAGCCTTCCCCATTCATGCCTCTCACTTCACATTCAAAGCCACTCCACAGACACATTCCGCAATCTCACCGTCAAAGAAGCAGACAACATTAACAGACGGGAATATTGACCTCCTTTAAACCGCACCGAGAGTGTTTATTTTTGAACAAACGTAGAAATACAATTGAACTTCCTGTTATCCTTTCAATGGCATGGCTATTGTTTTGTTGGGTTTTCTTTACGAACTCTGTTTTTGAGAGAGAGAGAGAGAGAGAGAGAGAGAGAGAGAGAGAGAGAGAGAGAGAGAGAGAGAGAAGAGAGAGAGAGAGAGAGATTAAGGGGCTGACAAGAGCTGCACGGAACGAACTGAAAGGCTCACAGCGAGCAAGGCATCGTTTGGAAAGAAAAAGAGAAAGAAGAGATCGAGGACGGAGATAGAGGGGGACTAGAAGGAAAATGTGTCAGAGAGTTAGAGAAGAGGAGAGAGGGAGAAGGATGAAGAAGCAAAGAGAGAGGTATCTATCTCACTATTTATCTCTCTATCTGTCTACCTACCTACCTACCAGCCTACCTACCAATCTATCTATCTATATGCATATTTCTGTCTGCAACCCCCCTCTCTTTCTTTCTTTCCTTTTCACTGCCTGTCTGACTCTGTGTCTGTATCTCTTTCACACACACACACACACACACACACACACACACACACACACACACACACACACACACACACACACACACACACACACACACACACATGTACAGAGATACAGAGATACTGAGAGGCAGGCGGACAGCGAGAAAGAGGGAAGAAAGAGAGGGGGGTAGCAGACAGAATAGATGAGAGAGGACGACACAGAGAGACAAACAGAGAGAGGGGACAGACAGGAAGACATCAAAACTCGGATACATAGACACAGACAAACAGGAACACACAGACACACATATGCTAACAGACATGGGCACAGAGACAGACAGACACACAGTCAGACAGAGAAAGAGACACACGCTGGGAGGACACAAAGCGTCAAAGATTCAGAAAGAGCGAGTACAGTAACACAACTGTCATCCACTTCGACACCACACCCACACCCACTCTCCCTCCCCCTAACCGTCTTCTCCCTCATTCTCATCATTCTCCTCCCCCCAGTCCCCCCCCCCCCCACACACACACACAACAAACCATCTCCCACAATGACAGGTTTATACGAAATCGCACAACCAGACAGGAGCATTGACTT
>NC_134882.1:1926978-1931978 GCF_041734735.1 Babylonia areolata | reverse complement strand
CTTGCTATTGTTCATTTTTGTTTCATATAGAGTAAAAATATAAGAAAAAAAAAATAAAAAAAAAGATTAGAAAGAGTAACGTAAAGTCGTTACTGGATTTGCATTCGAAACCGTTCTAACTACCAAGACAATCACAGCTGAATGCTTTACTGCCAGATCATCTCACATCTCCAACTTCAAAAAGATTCAAAGATTCAAAGAAATTTAATCCTTTTGCCCCTTTTGTGGTGTGGAGGATACAATAACAATTAATACTCATTGAATCGCAACTTCAGTCCAACGATGTCTCCGAAACACGCAAAAACGCACACCCACGCAAACACACGCACGCGCTAATAATGGTTTGCAACAAAACAAATCAAACTTAAACATATCGACAAGTATGTTTTAGATGTAACAACAGTTACACACCCTTTCCAAGTTTTATGACTTTACTTAGATTGAGTTGTGTTTTCTTCCCAGCACAGAACAAATTGCATAAACCGAACATTGACATATGTGATTTATATTTATGTGGTATCAATTTGTTTCGAATTACAATATTTTTGAGACATTCGAAAACAAAATGAAATTCATCCCCAACAGTACCCATATTACATTCCTTGCAAATCCTGTTTTCTCTGTTTTCGACTTCTCTTCTTCCTATTTCGATCTGCAGTTTCTGGTTACTGCAACGAAACTTTATCAGAGGATATATGTCAGTATCTGAAAGTTGTGAGATATACTTTTCTTGACAAAAGTTGGGCTTGATGCTCCTATAAAACAGACATTTGGTATTGTCTTCGAGCGCTTTTTTGCATGACTGAATGTACATATCTTTTAGACTTTGCTTGATATTTCGACAAAATAAATCCTTACTATGGAATGTATGTGAAAACCAACTGTGGCTGGAAAATCAAACGGAGCATCTGGTTATTCGGATGAGACGATAAACCGAGGACCCGTGTGCAGTATGCACTTGGCGCATTGAAAAAGAACCCATGGCAAGAAAAGTGTTGTTCACTGGCAAAAGTCTGTGGAATAAATCCAATGTGATAGGCACACAAATAATGTATGCATGCACTCGGGGCCTGGTAAGCGCATTGGGTTATGCTGCTGTAGCTTATATGGATTTGTCCGAAAAACAGTGACGCCTCTTTGAGGAACTGAAATTGAAGAAAAGGCCAGATTAGATTCTATAAAACGCATTATATATGAGTATCGAAGTATTTACGAAGCTTCTGGAGACATATCGAAGAAAGTATTAAGAGTAAAACAGACCTACCTCAGATTGAAACTCGCAGCAAATGATATTTTGTTTGGTGTTTCACAGTCCTATGTATTTCCAGGAAATTACAAAAATATAAATACACCTTTTAGCACTGTTTCGTAAAATGTGTATATGTATTTACAAACAGAGAGAATCTGCTGTCTCTCTACAACCTAGATTTGAGAAAGAGGTGGAATTTAGAAGTCCTTTTATTTACTAACTCATAGCACCAAACTACATTTCCATTGTAGAATATCTTAGTTGGGGTTGTTTTAAGGAGGGGGGGGGGGTGTTGTTTTTTCAGTATCCAGGCATACAGTAAAGAAGAGACGCACACAGACTCGCGGAATCGCAAGTGTAAAACTTTAAAAAGACAAAACAAATTGTCCATCCGTATGAAAACCAACAGATGCGAACTGTGAGAGAAAGGTTTATGAACGTGTGGGACAGGGGCGATAGGGGACAAGACCCTCCCGTCCCCACGAAAGGAAGATAACTGCACACATTCACCCAGTCCCTCTTCAGTATCACACATGAACATGCCAAACACTCAGACTGGCCTTTTATGCGTTTGGGTATCTTTATTTCGAAGATCATTATTCAATAAAACGACGACAAATTGTAACGATGTAATAAAGAAACAAGAGAGGCAAGGCCTTCAAGACTCACTTGTGATACACTTAAAAAAAAATCCAAGCTTTTTATGTATTGAGTATAATTTAAAAATGTGATGTTTAAGATGAGAAAGATCAGTTTAAAGCAAATTAAGTCCCCTAGCATTAATTACAGAGTAATTTCCCTTTTTTACTATCTGCACCAAAACGTTAGCAAAATAAATAAAACTTCCATGCTTAGCAAAAGAAGTTCCTGTTAGAACAAAAAATGATGATAATGACTTCTCTTGTTGCTGGGTCAGAATATCAGATCAAAGTGCCAAGTTTAGAGAATACAAAAAATATAAATATAACAGTAAATGCAGTTTGCATATAATTAGGCTTCATTTTTTATTTTTTGTGCCCACCCCAGAGGTGCAATATTGTTTTAAACAAGATGACTGGAAAGAACTGAATTTTTCCTATTTTTATGCCTAATTTGGTGTCAACTGACAAAGTATTTGCAGAGAAAATGTCAATGTTAAAGTTTACCACGGACACACACACACACACACACACACACACACACACACACAGACAACTCAACACCGGGTTAAAACATAGACTCTCTTTGTTTACACAAGTGAGTCAAAAATAAGATTGATAGTCAAGGAATGTTCGATAGCGCAACGACGAAAACTTGAACTGGGTTTCAAGACGACTAATGTACAAGTGGGCATAAACCGGATTCAACCCAGAAAGAATGAGCAGAGAAAATGGAGACTGTAATGGCCGAATGTTTAAAGCGTTGGACTTTCAATCTGACAGTCCCATGTTCGATTCGCGGTAACGGCGCCTGACGGGTAAAGGGTAGAGATTTTTTCAGATCCTTCAGGTCAACATATGTGCTGACCTGCTAGTGCTTGAATCCCTTTTGTGTGTGTACCCACCTACAGGATAGTTTGGTGCAGTCGATCGTTGGTCGATCAGTGGCTGAGTGCACTTACGTGGAAGAAACAGGTATGTTTCCCATTTCAGTTCTTGCAAAGTGTACACTGATGCGTTTTTGTCTGGATTAATTGACGATGCAACTGATAAATTATCATGTAAAGCATATTCTGCTTTTTACAGATTATTTTCATATAAAGATTTCCCATCAAAGTGGCTAAACTTCATCAAGAATATTTTGATTAACACGGGTCCTCGGTTTATCGTCTCATCCGAATAACCAGATGCTCCGTTTGATTTTCCAGCCACAGTTGGGAGAAAGGGCGAGAGCGGGATTCAAACCCTGACTCTGATGGTCACTTATCGGCAGATAAACGTCTAAGTCATTACTTTTTCCACATTGCTCCCCCTAGCCCCCCGCCCTCCCATCAGGCTTTCCGTCCTCCTGACACAATAAACGACTGTCCGGAAAACAGGGGCAGGGTGGGGGCGTGGAGGGGGTATAGAGTGCAGGGTACAGGGTACGTCATCTAAAGAGGTGCTAACGCTGGGATTTATTCGTCACTGCCGCCAAAGTCTAACGAACCTAATTTAACGGTGAGTTCAGATTCCCTCTTGATCCCTTCCGGCGTCGTATACCATCACTTTTTTTCAGAGGGGGGTGATGACACGGAGAATATTGATCTGTAAATCCCGTTGGTCCTGAAGCAGTAACGGGCCATTTCTTGGTCTCTGTATATCTTGATCGTATCTCGGTTTACGACGCGCGAATCGAAACAGAACGTAAAGTACATCCCATTATCAAAAGGCATTAAAATGTCCGGCCGTTGCTTGGCACATAAACCTACTTGTTCGCTCATACTGTAAGTCACCAGATGATGATTTTGACACCCAGCATAAAGATAGAAATAACTTAAACGTGTATATGACGTGTTCGTCACAGCCACAAATCAACTGCAATAATCTATAATATTAGATGTTAAAGCCGTCGTTGGAAACAAAATGAAATAAACTAAAATATAATGAAATAAATCAATAAACAAATAAATGAACAAACAAATAAATAGACAGACAGACAGATAGATAGATACATGAGAAAAAATATATAGATAAGTATGTTCATTTAGTCCCAGTGCATGACAGAAGAGATAGTCAATGACATCTTCAGACAGCTCAAGACCTGGGATTTTACCCCTGTACCTTTTTTCAAATAACTGCTTGGGTGTGTATCTTCACCATCATTACCACCACCTGGTCGTCATGCACCTCCTTTCGCACGCATGCACACACGCATGTGTCGTGGCTTGTGGCAATGCGCCCGACTAGCAAGACAGTGTCCTTGCGCTCGGACCAGGAGTTATTCTTCCACCCGTTTCCACTGGACCATGAGTGATGGTCATGGCGCTAGTCTTTCGAACGACACGATAAACCAAGGTCCTGTGGGCAGCATGCACTTAAAACACAGGCACAATAACCCACGACAACAAAAGTGTTGTTCCTGGGAATATTTCAGTAGAGAACATCCCTTTTTGATGGTAAAAACAAGAGAGAAGAAAGAAGAGAGAGAGATAAAGAAGAAGACCATAATATGGGTGGCACTGTACTGTGGCGAGGCGACGCATATATGCACAGATAGATAGATAGGTAGGTAGAAAAATAGCTAGCTAGATAGATAGCTAGATAGCTAGATAGAGATAAACAGGCAACACGACAGACAGACAGATGAACAGAGATAAAGAGAGAGAAGCAGAGACAGAGAGAGCACACAACACCACCAAACACACAGATGGAGACAGTAATCTGCCACCCTATCCCCAAACAACCCTCCCTCACTCCCAACACCTTCTGATCATATCACCGTCTCCTTTCCTCCCCTGGACACATCGGCGGCACAACAGAGAAATGAATAGCACAGGCTGCTACAAACAGTTAGTTCTGGAGGAGAATTGGAGAGAACAGCAATGTTCGTTTCAGACAAAATAGAATAATCATGACATCATTACTTCGATTTTATAGAGGCAATTGTGTGTTTTTGTATTTGTTTTTGATTTTGTTTTTATTTTATTTTCGTTTGTTTCTTTTTTTCTTATTATTATTTTTTTTTTTTTTGTTGTTGTTGGGTTCTTTTTCGGGGATGGGTGGGGTGGGTGGGGTGGACAGGGCGGGGCTGGGGTGGGGGTGGGGGGGTCATTCCATTGCTATCCCCACCA